>NW_025335268.1:19999427-20007013 GCF_004798865.1 Varanus komodoensis | reverse complement strand
GTATTGTTTTCTTCTATTTCTTTGCACTGTTCATTTAAGAAGGCATTCTTATCTCTTCCAGCTATTCTCTGGAATTCTGCATTCAATTGTTTGTATATTTCTCCCTTGCCTTTCGCTTCCCTTCTTTCCTCAGCTATTTGTAAAGCTTCCTCAGACAGCCATTTTGCTTTCTTGCATTTCTTTTTCTTTGGGATGGTTTTAGTTGCTGCCTCTTGTACAATGTTGCGAACCTCCGTCCATAGTTCTTCAGGCACTCTGTGTATCAGATCTAATTCCTTAAATCTATTTGTCACCTCTACTGTATATTCATCAGGGATATGATTTAGGTCATACCTGAGTGGCCTAGTGCTTTTCCCTACTTTCTCCCTGGATGTAGCTTTGCTCAAAAGCGTTCTGGGAAACCAAATAGTGACTGCAGGCCACCTGCCGTTGCCACCACCATCTTGTTACTGCCAAATAAGATGGAAGGGGGAGTGGTCACTGATGTGGGAAAAGGCCTACTACTAGAAGTCATTGTGCTGTGTAGGACCCTCAAACATGGAGCTGAACATGCATGCTAGCCTTCAGTACGGTCAGCTGGATATTTGGAGGAAGCAGAAGACCTTTTCATTACCTCTTGCTTGCGCACGCTTGAATGAGATTCCCAGGCACACATGAGAGATGGATGGCTTGGTGGGAATGGCGGCTCAGCCTTGGAAGAGGGGGAGTGGATAGCTGAACCTGCCGTGGCTCAGAGTTCTCACTCTGATATTGGAGTTGTTGAGACTAGCGAGGCCATGGGTACCCAAAGTCTCCCGTTGAGCCAATCTGAGCCGGCTCTGGATCAAAGCACTTCAAGGGCAACCACAGAGCACCACCCTCCTGATTGTGGGAAAGAAGCCAGCAGAGAATGGGCTGGGGAGGGGTTCCTGGGAGGAGAACTTGACACCCCTGGAGACATGGACGCAAGAGCCTGTCGATGCACCCGCCGGCTAGACCAATTAGGGGCTCAATGGGAAGAATGTTGGCATGCCGAAGGGTTCATAAGCAATGCTTTGGGTGAAGGGGGGCAGAGTGTGGTGTGTGTGTTTCGAGGCTTGTGAATATGTTGGCTTCTGTATGGAATAAAGACTCTTCCAATAATTGCTGAAGTGCCTCTCTTGTTTGGGAGGGGACGTCCAGCTCATAACACTATCAGTCAGGGTTTATAGTAATCCATGCTTTTTCATTCTTCAGTATTTCAATCCTGGTCTGCCCAAGCCATGTACCATTCAAAGTACAATGGGAAACAGTGAATGGGCAATGCAGTCCATGATATGCCTGTTCTTGGACCCTGATTTTCAGTTTACCAAACCATGATCTGAAAACTATGAAATTTAAATTTTCACAGTGTATGCCAGGGCTGCTTTCTTCCCTGATGCACCTGGATATAGAACTTTTAGTACCAAATCCATGTACCTTGTACCTATTTCCTTGAAAACACTCATGGGCAGGGATGGGAAAGAATTAGAGGCCACCTCCTTCCCTCCCTCCCTCCCTCCCTCCTCCTGTCTTTGTTTTGAATAAGAAAACCTACTTTGGAAATACATTTTTTCAGTCATATTTTGTACTTCAATCTCAACTTGGGATCTGAACTAGAAATGACTGTCCAAGAAAGAGATTTTGAGGTAGTAGTAGACAAATTGATGAAAAATTTGGCCCAGTGTGCACCTGTTGTGAAGAAGACAAACTCCATGCTAAGCATAATTAGGAAATGAATATAAAATAGAACTGTCAAAATCTTACTTTCCTCATACTACTCTTTGGTGTGACCACTCTTGGAATATTGTGTTCAGTTTGGGTCACCTTATCCAAAAAAAGGACATTGGAGTTGGAAAAGTACGGAGCAGGGCCCCAGAAATGATCAGGGGGCTGGAGTAGCTCTCCTCTAAGGAGCAGCTATGACAACTGGGACTGTTCAGCTTAGAAAAAGGGTGAGTAAGGGAGACATGAGAGAGGTGTTCAAAATGATGCATGGTGTGGAGAAAGTGGAGGGACCAGCTGATTCATGGGAGGTTTAGGACAGACAAAAGTTGGCAAGCCTGCATATACCAGATCCTGAGGAGGTTGGGCAGGTGGAGGTCCTGCACCCCTCCTCTTGGGTGATCCTGTGGGCAGCTGATTCGCTACTGTGTGTATGGAATGCTGGCCTGGATGGACCTTTGGTCTGATCCAGAATGTTTTCCTTATGTTTTCAATTAGGGACATCAGTACCTATGTTATGAAAAGTGAATATAGAAGCATTAAAAACCATTTTGGATAACTTTGGTACAATGACTAATTCACAGCCTAATTTACCTCACAAGGTGGTTGTGAGTTAAAAATGGAGAGCATGATTGTGTAGGTGCTTGGGTTTCTTGCAACAAAAAGGCAAGATATTAGTGTAATTTTTTTTTTTTAAATGCACATGTTTGGCATTTCCATTCCACTCAAAATTAGCAAAATACTTTCCTCTCCTCTGCTTTCTGACTATTGATCATTATACCACTGCATGAAAGTTAAATATACCCTAACACCCTAACATTTATTTGGTAATTACATTTCCCTGGACTGGAAGCAGCCCTTCAAAGGAGTTAATAAAGCCAATTTAAGGAACACAAAACATTTGCAATCTCAGATCTTGTTCTATTTCCTCTCACAATTAAATGATAAATAGAAAAGTCGGGCTTACTGATGAGTCATGGGGGCTGGTCTGGCACAATAGATCTCACCACTAATGCATCTCCAGTTGTAGAAATGAAATGCCACCTCCTCCTTAGCTCAGACCATTGTGTGAAATGATATTTTAGCATTTGCATCAATGCCTGGGTGAAAATTCACTGTGTTTACTTGTATTGATGGCAGTCATTCTTAGTATGCAGGCCTAGTAAGGCAGAACACCATTCCCAGCAAGAAAGGAAATGTGTTTAGAATAGATACAGTGGAAAAAACAAACAAAACAAAAACCTTTGCTATGTGACAAGAGTTATAAGCACCACTCCCCATGTTTTCTTGCTTCCCCAAAATAAATACAGGAATCTCACTTGTGGCAAGTGGAGAAGATAGATACATCTCCTAATCTTTCAATCTGAAAACATTTCAAATTTCTCACTTATCAATTTTTTAATTTAGTTCTCCAGTGCTAAATTTCGATCATTCCAAACATGATTTTCTTTAACGCTCACATCAAATCTCACAGATTTTTGTGTACCTTTCTCCTATTAAAGGTACCTTTGTGTACAAGTTTGCATAATATACATTTTTGCAAAAAAATAAATAAAAAATCTTAATATAATGTATGGTGGTGTTATATTCTTTCCCTTAATGTAAATTTTTACACAGGTTTTGTTGGACAAATTTATAGCAAAATTCACAGAAATGCAAATTTGGAAGGATAACTGAGTTTTGGTCCACATATTGGATAGAAAGCGCAAAATGGGGTCAATGCCCCACCTGTCTGGGGCTCATTCTGCACTGCAGATAATGCTCTGAATGGGGAATTGGGCTAGCAGACTTCCAGAATGCCTCCAGCTTTATAGTTCTATGGTTCTCTGAATAATCCGCTCTCCCTTTCAAAGAATTTTTGCAGTCACCGCATTTTTTGTGCATCATCTACCTGTTCCTGACATCTTTATTAGCATAGCTGCTGCTCCCCTGTGTATATCCACTATTCCAAACAGAACAAAACCAAAACCAAAACCAAACAACCCCTGCGCCTTCCCCGCAGGCAGTAGGACAGTAAAGGCACACTTTTTTGTTTAGATAGAAAAAAAGGCCTGGAACCCCCAGCCTGCCTCAGCCAGAAGTGGTAGGATCCTTTTCTGTCTAAATGCACACAGAATTGCACCCTAAAGCACTCAAGGACTCTATATAATCTTTTAAAAATATTTATCTTCCCTAAACCTGAAGGTAGCAATTTTCCAGCAAGGGATTTAATTTTAAAATATTAGTCATAACTTGTTTCATGTTGGCTTAATCTGTCCCTGCTGTGATTTAGCAATGGGAAGCAAATATCCAAAACCTTAATGAAACCTTCAAAGGCCAGGAAGATAGCACACTGCAGCAATAGTTTCATGCCCTGAATGGGCAGGAGCTGCATTCGGCCTTGTGCAGGTGTGCATATCACTTGGTTAGGATATACGGCAATCACGTGATGGCTAAAGATGCATTGATCAATGTCAATCGGAAACCCAAGTCCAAATAGCACCCAGGCAAATGATAAACTCATATACTTAAGAGATCGCATATTTCATATAACTGAAACTTGCACATAGTTTCTGGTGTCATCTCACTGGGGAAAGGAGAGGGTATAGCTGTATATTCTGACAAGACTAGCAGCTGTGCATGCTGGGAGGTCAACAGTGTATGTAAGAACAAATCAACTCTGAGAAACAAAACCCAAGCAGAAGTTTAGGTGGAAACAGAATACTTTTTACCATGGTACTCTGGGACACAGGTGGTCAGTGCAGCCCAAAGACATAGCTTCCAGCCTTTCAGTTAACTTCCAACATTAGTCCTGGTATTCCCGTTTTCTATCGATTTATCCTATCGCTATCCCACTCTGGATGTTTTGATAAAAAAGTACAGTTTTTAAAGTTACCTGGACAATGGCCAGGTGTCTGCACTCCTCTGGAATGGAGAATGGAAGCAGCCCCTCCTCTTTGCAAAGAATCAGTTTGTTGCTCTTCCAAACCAGGGCAACCTGGGTTGCCCTAAACAGTTCGGACAAGCTGTCCAGCACTGTTTAATTGAGAATGGAAGTGGCTGCTTCCCGTCTCTTCTTTGTAGCACATCAGAGAAGGAAAAACAGGCTTGTGTTCATTACACAAAACTGTGGTTTCGTGTTACGTGTAAGCAGGGCTCTGGCTCAGGATTTCTCTTTCACGTACTCCCTCATTCTCTTAAAAATACTGAGCAACATAAATTGTGGCAATGCTACTCTTGTGACCTAGCATTGCACCATTTCAATACTGCAGTCTATGCAAGCGCTATGCATGAAGCCTCACTGTCCATGAACAAGATGGGGCAAAGTTCCTAACCCAGCAGAAGACCAGGAGAAGATTATATTTATCCTCTCAGCTACCTGTTTATCTGGTTCAGGAGTTCAAGTTCCTCATTGTCTGCAGTGAGAGTCTCCTCTCCTCCCAAGCAGTCCTTTCTTCCTTGCTAGATTCTGGTGAAATTGACTTCCGACTGGCCAGGTGAGTGCTGCAAAATGAGAATGCATTAGTGGTGGATGCAGGGAGGAAGTCAGGAGAGATAGGGCTCCAAAAGCAATTGAAGGGATTCTTTGCAGGTTCACGTGAGGCATCCCAGTGACTGGGACACTCCTCACATCATCTGTAGGATGAGGTGAAGATGGTGGGGATTTCTGTCACTCTTGCGGAAGAAAGCATGAAAATTACAGCACCTTTATACAGAAGGGGCTACTTACAATTGCAAATTGGTTCCCATTTTTGTCCCCATTTCCTTCCTCTGCCCCTCTTTAACAAGAGCCAAGTTGCATCCGAAGAGATGTGACTAGATAGGGTGGAAACAGCTCACTGCTTGCAATTCAGGGTTGGGTTAGCATCATAAGTAAAGAGGTTGCAAAGGGACCCCTGCCTAGGACCACACTCCCAGATGGTTATGAGCTGTACTTATAGGTGTCCTTGTTCTGTTAAGCATCCATAGATGTTGTGGCCTGGGTTAACCAAATTACAAGTGCCCTTCCTCTTGATACCAAGAGTGGGCACAAATCTATTTCTAGCTTTAAGCATCTTCTGAAAGCTAGGGACATTTCCATGGGAGTATTGAAATAGCATTCAATATACTGTCCTTTATTTAATCTTCTTGTTTAGCCCAAGGTGACCGACCAGGATTGGTTTTATCTTTAGCATGGTTTGCTATCTTTAACATGGAGCACAAAACATCACCAGAGTTAATTGTTCATTCACCTTCCAGACCTTTTCCAGCTAATCAACGCTGAAGTGGCTTTCATTATCAAGTCTATGTCACTGTTCACTGGTCTCATCATGTCTGAAGATGGGTTGAATTAGGCTCTTTATCTATACTATACTAAAAAAGAAACTAAATAAGAAACATACTCCAGAAAGAATGACAAATTGTGGTTTAGTCTATTTTCCTTTATTAAAATCTTTGAAATTAACTAATTTAAATTCCATATGGTCCAATGATTCAGGTAACGTGACCAGCTCTATTTATTAGGACAGTTTTGTTGAACATGGAGTCAATTAACAAGACCCATATTAAAAAGTGATTTTGTGAGGCATACAGGGCTTGAATTTTATATCTGTCAAAATAGTTAGGAATTCCTAGTGCTTTTATATTCTCCCTTAATGACTCCATTGCTGAGCTACCTTTAGATAATGATAAACCAATAAATGGTAAGCCCGTGTTCACTCTGTTGATTTTTCTTTCTATTTGTGATGTCGTCCTCATTTTGACTTTGGTTCAACTTCTTGTAAATTTATAAGCAAAACTGAAGAAATAATGTTGTTAGAGTGGCTTCATACATCATCCCAGTCATGTCAGTTGGTAAGTCAGAGGGCACGAAGAACTGGGTAGTTATACTGGGCAGTGTAGGAAGCTACTGAATTTCACATCATAATTTTGTTTGCTCATTTATTTATTCATTCATTGATTTTATATTCTATTCCTTTATTTACTTGAATACCAGGGTGGTTTGCAAAGGAAAACATGAGTACAATTAAAATCCACGCAACAATGTTAAAACACAGAGTGCACCTAAAACACACTCATCCAAAAATAATATTGTTAAATGTGAAATTTAAAAGTCATCACCTGGCATATAAATGATAGTGAATCTGGCACTAGGCGAATGTATTTCAGAAGGCACTGCAAAACTGGGATCCACCTTCCCCAAGGAAGCCCATTCCCCGATATGCCTCATTGTGATAGGTGTGTGTGCGGGGCGAGGGGGAGGTGGCTTTAGTAGACTATGCTAACCTGAGCTTGACACCTTGGCAGGGACATAAGGATGCGAGAAGGTAAGAACTCTGATGGACATAGCCAAAGGCCTCTCTGGTCCACCTTTCACTTTCCACAGTTGCCAGTCAGATGGTATTGGGTATGTTGAAGTAGAGTGAAGCTCAAAGGAAGGGATGAAGCACTAGGACTAGAGCAGTATTAGCAGGAATGGTGATGCCAGCTGCCTGTTTCTTCTGAGTTTAGCTGGAATCCTGGTTTAGTTGGAGTGGGAAGTGGATGTTTCCAGCAACAGTATATTGTTGTGAGCTATCCCTGTTGTAATGAGAAATATTTGGGTTGGGTTGGTCTTGAATGGCCAATTTTGACTTATTGACTGGATTCAGACAACACAATAACCCAGTGGATTGCTGTTGGACCACAGATTGTTTCTGAAACATGGGTTATTGTGTTCTCAAACCCCAGCAACAAGCCATGCCTTCTCTTCTGGGGTTGTTTGTAGTTAACAAGGTATGGCTTATAAGTGCAGATGGTTCAGACAACATGATAACCCACCTTTCAAAAATAGCCCGTAGTTCAGTGACAGTCAATCCAGTGTATTATTATTATTATTATTATTATTATTATTATTATTATTATTA
>NW_025335268.1:19721471-19999327 GCF_004798865.1 Varanus komodoensis | reverse complement strand
ACAAACATAATAATATAAAATTAAAATTAACAGTATAAAATAAGTAAATAAAGAATATAGGAGGAGAAAAGAGAAGGAAGAAGAAGTTGCCCTGGCCAGATCATATATTTTAACAATTAAAATGATGTTTAAATAAAAAGGACTTTACCTGGCGCCGAAAAACCAGTAACGACGGTGCCAGGCGGACCTCTTTGGGGAGTGAATTCCATAGGTTGGGCACCACCGCAGAGAAAGCCCTCTTCCGAGTACTTACTCTCCTAATTTCTTTCATGGAGGGTTCCCGGAGAAGGGCCTCTCCCGCAGATCTCAAAGGGCAGTCAGGCATATATGGACGTAAGCGCTCGTTCAGGTAGCCAGGACCCAAGCCGTTTAGGGCTTTATAGGTCATAATCAACACCTTGAATTGGGCCCGGGCTTCAATGGGAAGCCAGTGAAGCTGACGGAGGACTGGAGTCATGTGAGCATAATGCCCTGTCCCCGTTAGTAACCTGGCCGCTCTATTTTGCACCAATTGAAGTGTTCGGACCATCTTCAGGGGAAGCCCTACATAAAACACGTTACAGAAGTCCAGACGGGAAGTCACCAGCGCGTGTGTCACCGTCACCAGGCAGTCGTACTCCTGGTAGGGGTGCACCTGATTAATCAGCCGAAGCTGAAGGAAGGCACTCCTCGCCACCGCTGTCACCTGAGCTTCCAAAGAAAGCTCCGGGTCGAGGAGTACTCCTAAGCTGCGGACCTTGTCCCTAAGAGGGAGTGTTGCACCATTCAGGACCAGGTCAAATCCACCCTCTCCGAAGCCCGATCCGCCAACCAACAGGACCTCCGTTTTGTCTGGATTGAGTTTCAGTTTATTGGTCCTCATCCATTCCATTACCTCGGCCAAGCACCGGTTCAGCACAGCCACTGCCTCACCTGGATTAGTGGAAAACGAGAGGTAGAACTGGGTATCGTCAGTGTATTGATGATTCCGCAGCCCACACCTCCTGATGACCTCTCCCAGCGGTTGTATTACACAAGATGTGCCCTCCCACCCCTTGAAATCTGAGGCAGAGGTCCTCTTCCGGAACCCTCCTTGGAAGAGATTAGGAGCGTGGCTACCCAGAGGAGGGCCTTCTGTGTGGAGGTGCCCCGACTGTGGAACACATTCCCCAGAGAGGGTTCACCCGGCACCAATGCTTCTTTCCTTTCAGCACCAGGCAGAAACCTTTTTATTCCCTCACTATTTTAATTGCTAATTTGTTTTAATCTGTAGTTTTACACCTATACTGGATGTTGTGTTACTCTTACTTTTATCTGTATTCTATTTAATTGCTGTTGCTGTACACCATCCTGAGAGGTTTGTGATGGGACGGTATACAAAAATTTAAATTAAATTAAATTAAATTAGATCATTTTCCTACTCCTGTATTTGGAGGCATTCAGTATTTGGAGCCATATTGTCTCATACTGGAGATGATGTGTAGCCCAAATTGCTATTGACAGACATGTTGAGCCATGAAGTCCAGGTAATTTGGGTCTAAACCATTAAAGTCTTTGTAAGAACTTTGAATTGGGCTGGAAGCACAGTGGAATCCACTGTGATAATGTTGGTATAGTGTGTGCTAACCTCCCCAGCCCAGTTGGCAGACCAGCCAATTTCCCTGCTGCCAGTTTCCAGTAATAAGCTAACTTGGGATGTGCCCTCTAGAAGAGAGGGATGAATCCTTGCCTTATACACTGCAGAGCACCCATGGCTTGTCAAAATGTGACCCAGGGTCCTGATTTATCAGGTCAGTCTGCAAATACTCGTTTGCAGTGCTCCAGACACAAGCATATCAGAAGCGATGGAAAGTGGAAATTACAGTGCTAATAATGATGAACGAATGTCAATAGACATGCTGCAACCATATACCACCTTGTCACAGAAACTGCAATTTACAACAAACTCTGAAGAAACAGGATGTAGCAGTCATCTGGAAATCGATATAAAAAAGCCATTACTAACAGGATTTTTAAAACTGACATGGATTGCTTAAGGGCTTTGTAATCAGACAGTACACACAGGTGCAAAATCTAAGTCGAGTCAGATTCTGCTCGTTCATAAATGAGCATCTACTTCACATGTAATTTTGGAGACAAGATACATAGCTAAGCATTCATGCTGCAACTCATTCTTAAGATCACATTTAACCCTTGTGAATGTGGACAACCCACCAGAACATCCTCTCCATACCTTCCTATAATTAGGTCCTGTGTGAATTTTGTCTCAACAAATCTTCTGTTTCCTTCTCAAGAACTGTACTGAGTTTCTTCTTTCAGAGCACAATCCAGTGCCCTCCATACTTGGGATATGTGAGTCTTAGAACGCAAAGTCTTGTGCGCATCTGGTGGAAGTGCAAGGCACGACAAGAGTGATTTCGGTCACCCCATGCCTTGAAGGCATCCATTTCCAGCCATCTAAATGAAGTGCCATGGAGGAGGGGGACAGATGGAGGCTGGTTGGGGCAAGCCATTTGGCCAAGCCATTGGTTCCAGCCTCCTGTCCTTCCAACCCCCTGGCACACTCCTTTCCCTCCTCTCTGCAGCTGATTCTGACTTGTAGAGGCAGCAAATGTGATTCTTACCCCATCAGCCAGGAGAAGGGCAACATGGGACTTTGTATTCAAAGCCCCAAATCTGAGGTTGCAGGATCTTGGATCTGGAGCTTCAAGTGATGCTTTGCCCTCCAGGCCATAGGAATGTGGTTGCTACCTTCCATCAGCCACAACAATTAGGAAGAATGTCTGGTCTGTGATATTACAGCAGCCTAGGTTCAAAGACAGAGCTAAAGGTGATTCCTGGCCTTTGAGAAACATTGCTTTTAGTTCTTCTTCTTGGAAAACAGCTCTGTATTGGTAAGATCTCTCTTTATAGCTCCCCCCTGAAATTATTCTTAGAAATACAAATTGTGAAAGAAGACGGAGAAGAGAACATACTGCATGAAAGCCTGGCCCTTCTGAAATCTATGGAACTCCTTCACCTGAATTCAACAAGTCCAATACTGTACATCCTTTGGAACAGAATGTACTAAAATATGTTTTGTTGTAGAATAAAAGCAGAACTCTAACAGGCATTAATAGTTCTAAGAGTGAAAGTAATTCACAATGACCTCCTGTTCTGCCGCCTTGAAATCTGTTCCAGGTAAACATCTTGTTTTTTAATATTATTATAATCTTTTGTGCAAGCAATATGTTTTTCAGATTAGTTTATCCAAGAAACTGGAGGAAGAACAAGATGCTTAACAGATGATAACAAGTTCCTAGTTATGAACAAAGAAACTCGTTAGCTTTAAAATCAAGCTTAATAAATCAAGCTTTTCTACGTGAGGCATTTATTGTGTGCTTGTCATTCCCTACTCACAGATGATTATGGCTTCTCTAGATGATGTTGTGACCTTCCAGTTTCATTTCTGTTTTTAAATAACACTTTCTGCAAGTATTTTTAGAGCAGGAAAAATGCAATATTATTTGTGAAATAATTAAAAGAAAAGGAAATGCTGTGTGAGAACAAAAGAAAATACTTTTTCTACTTGTGTAATTGCTCTATTCAATTGTATGCATGCTGCCTTAAGGTTGTGTAGAGGAAAAAACAAGAAAAGAAACGTGTCAGGAAGTATTTGGGTCTTAATTCTGCAGTGTATCTGAAAACAGGTGCAACAGATAACAGCTTAAGTAGAAAAGCTCATTGTGCAATGTCATGATGGAGTGTTTATTTACCATCTACTGATAGGTAGTAATATCCTTCCTGATAAAAAGACCAGAAGAAGAACTTAACAGACATCAAGGAAATTAATCAGTTTCTCCTAGATTAATTTCATAGGGTGGAATCCAATGTTACCGTTGCACTCTTGTGGCCTAGAAGATATATTTGCTAATGGAAGATGAAGAAAGGATCACTTGGGACATGATGAAGGCAACTTCCTCTGATTCTGGATACTCTCAGATTTGGTAGCAGAGGGCACGAAGTTAGGGTTGTGATAGGAAAAAGAAAGAGAAAAGGTCATCTGGTCTTCAGATCAGGGGTGGTCAACTTACGGCCTTCCAGATGTTTGCAATTCCTATCAGTTCTATTCAGCATAGCGAAATGATAGGAACTGATGGGGGCTGTAGACTGAAACTTCCAGAGCTGCTGTGCTAGATCAAAGGCCAGCATGTCAGCTGTGTCCTGCTCAAGGAGTCTATGGGATTAGGCACCCTTTCCTCAGGAGAAAATAAGAAAGACCAAATTGACTGGCCTTTTCATGTTCACATTCCATACAGTCCTTACACAAGAGTATGAGAAAAGTTTGGTTGCAGAATTTCAGACAGAAAACCCAACTGGGGTTGGCACTATTCTGCTGAAGTCAATGCTAATCAGCTGGGCTCAGAGTTGCCCCCAAATAAGTGCTGCTTCCCATTTTGCAGAAGAGGCTAAGATCCAGAAGAAATTCCTGGTGGAGATGTGGGGGGTGGTAGAATGTCCAATCTCTCCTGAAGTACCCATGCCAACTCTCATATTGTACCTTGACAAAGGATTGTGGTTAAAGGAAGAGAAAAAAAGGGATCGGGAGGAAAAGCACCTCTCTCTCTTCTCCAGTGGACATCTATGACAACATCATCATTATCATCTTCATCATCATCATCAACAACAGTAGCATCTAACTTACTCTTCTGCTCATTGAGAATCCAGAGCTGTTTATGAAAAAGCAAACAAAGAATACATTACTCAAATGAGAAATTAAACTGGTCATTATAAGACACAATCAATAAAATAACAGAGCTAGGCATTAAAATGAAGACGTTGAAATGCAGGATAAAAGCTTTTATTGCTTCTGCCTAAAAGACAACACAGATACAGCCTGGACACAGCCTCTTCTGTGGAGTTTCTTGAGTTTCTTCTGTGGAGTTTCTTCCTGAGTCGGATCTTAACGTTCAGGTAGGCTGATGTGTAAGCAGATAATTTTTGAGATAGCATGGCCCTTTAGGTCTTTTAGGATGTAAAAGGCCAATAATAGTAATTGAAATCACAATGGGAAAGACTTCATATCCATAGAGGTGGAAAAAGTTTGTACCTTCTGGTCCGGCCCCTTGGCCTGTGTGTTCCTTTGAACATAAAGAATGTTTGTGATTTCGTCAGAACTTCAGATGATTAAACAGCAGTCAGGTGACACCATTGCTATGTTGTGTAAATGCTACTATAACAGATAAGGAGAACTGGAAGAAAATAATTCCATACAGTTATACTTCTAATCTTGGAGGATTAACATGTTTTCCTTTGTTCCATCTGGAGTTTCATTCAGTTACAATAGTAGGGAGTCGATAGTTTTAAGTATTCTTTCTTTATTGATTTATTATTGGTTTGCTATATTTCTATGTCCCTAGTAGCTGAAGTTCTAAAAAAAGCAATAAGCACTTCTGGGGTTTTGTCTTCGCTTGCAGTTTTGCTCATTTTAGAGAGTTAGCAATCCCACAAGTCAAGCATGTGAATAACCTTTCTGGATAACTTTTCAACTGGAAATTATTACTGTAGATTTCTGCCCCAGAGGAGCTGAAAATAAGCAAGACTCATACAGGAGAATAAAGTAATAGCAGTACAGCTGAGATAAGATTATTTTCCTTTAAACACTCTAGTAGGATATGAGCTGCTTACTTTTTCTGTTTTACATATGCTTACTTAAAAGAAAAGTGATGTGGGCCTTTATTATATGATCATATTGGAAGTGACATTGTCATTCTTCATCATGTTTTACTAGTTACCCTTACAGGTAAGTGCATGATTTCTATTCCACCATCATTGTCAAGGTATGTTTTAAGAGGTTTCTGAGTGAAGCCATCTATGCTATGCTATGCACTGAAGTACAGTTTCTATTGACACATATGAGCATATTTAGTCACCTTTGGTCTCCTTTTATCAACTTCATTGACTGAGAAGAAGATAAACTCCACTCTGCCCCAGCAACACATCCCAAGATATGGACAAGCTTCCTTTGCTCTAGGAGATTCAGATAGTAAAGTTTTCCAAGAGCTTTCTCACTTTGAAATGTCTCTGCTCTCGAAAACAAATTTTGTACTCAGTAGTAATGATGTATGTGTTTTATATTGGTTTGCTTTTAAATATTAGTAATCCATTTGGTTGTTATTTAAATAAAAATATAAAAGTACATTTACTATCTCATCACAGTATCAATAGCTTTGACAGATTCCTTTTCAAAACATTCACTCTTTTTTCAGAAGATTAATTATTGTAATAACCTTCTGAAGTATTCATTTTTTTTCTTATTTAGCATTATCAAAACCTTTCTCTCTACATCATTTGTTCTCTTATCTCTTTCTTTCTACTTTGAAGCCAACCACCCTAAAACACAAACTTATGAGAATGAAGGCTTAAACATGGTTCATGGGTTTATCATTGGGGAAAAAAAATAATTGAAGAGTTTAACCATGAGGCACACCTTTATTTAAATCTTGGGAATGCTAGCAACTTCTTTGTGCAAAACTTGCAAAGTATGGAATTCTTTGCAAAAACACACAGAGCATGTGTATTTTGTGCAAAGTAGGCAAAGCCTGCAAGTGCAGAAGCGGTACTTCACTTGAATTTGCTTCTTGCTGGGCACCCATGTAAACACTTGGTGTGAGGTAGACCTGGGGCAGAGAGAAAGCAAGCCAAAGTGTTGGGAACCAGGCTGAGGAAATCCAACAGATTCCCACCCCCAAACGAGATTCCTCACACATCCCTAGCTTGGCCCTTGCCCTTCGTGGCTGATCACTTCCAAGAGGGAGGAACTGCTGGTCTGAATCCAGGAGGTCACAAATGCCTCTCTGAGAGAGGGAGTTGTGCCAAGATCTTTAAAGGAGATAGTAATCAGATGTGTTCTAAAA
Source organism: Varanus komodoensis (assembly GCF_004798865.1). Taxonomy (NCBI): domain Eukaryota; kingdom Metazoa; phylum Chordata; class Lepidosauria; order Squamata; family Varanidae; genus Varanus; species Varanus komodoensis. Next base: position 19,992,452 of record NW_025335268.1, on the reverse strand, counting down.
AACCTAACCTGGACTGAGATGATGAATCTAACTATAGGCCAGTAGCCAAAATTCTCTCTCTGGGTAAAATGCTTGAATGGGTGGTAGCTGTTCAACTCCAGGCATTCTTGAATGAAATGGGTTATTTAGATCCATTTCAGCATGGCTTCAGGTCACTGCCTCCGTTGCCTTGATGGATGACATTCGCTGGGAGACAGATGAGTGAGTGAGATCATGTTCTCTTGGAACTCTAAGCAGTTTTCAATGCTGTTGACCAAGATATCCTTCTGGATCGGTTGTCTGGGTTGGGAGTTCAGGGCAGTGCAATGCAGTAGTTCCACTCCTCCTTGGATGGCCAGTGCTAGAAGATGGCAATGGGGATGATTGTTTTGTGTCTTGCAGGTCAGCAGTGGGGTTCCACAAGACCTAGTTGTATTCTCCATGCTGTCTAACAACTACTACATGAAGCCTCTGGGGGAGGTTATATGGAGGTATGATCCATTCACAGATGACGACCAGCTCTCTCTCTCCTTTTCATCAAACCCAGATGAGGCCATGGCTGTTCCAACCCATCCTTGGGCACAATGATGGCCTGGATAAAGGCCAGTAAACAAAATGAATCCAGACAGGATGGAGGGACGGTAGTGGATGGTTTGCCTGCCCAACCTGTTCTGGGAGATGCTGCTCTCTTCCAAAAAGATTAGGTTTGTTGTTTGAGGGTGCTTCTGGACTGTGACTGTCCAACACAGGTGGACTCGATGGCACAGAGCACCATGTATCAGCTTAGAAAGATATACCCTTCTAATGATATACTAGGGACAGGGTAGCTGCAGTTATCCATGCTTTGGTAACTTCTCGGTTGGATTACTGCAATGTGTTATTTGTGAGATGGCCTATGAAAATAGTCCAGAAAATTCAGCTGGTCCAAAACAGGGCAGCAAGATTGTTAATGGGGACTGGCCAGCATGAGCATATGAGGCCAGTGCTTTACCATCTGCACTGACTGCCAGCCCATGTCTGGGCCTGATTATTATTTGCTCAGGAATTTTAGTTTCAGTCAGTTCTTAATCCTCTATTGTTTTTGAACTATTTACACAGCTGCAAGTTCTGACTGTTGTTCTTCCGTTGTATACTGTAGCTTTAGCCATTGAAAAAAATCAAACTGTACTTTGTATCTTTAAAGTGTTATGGATTGTTGTGAACCTTCTGGGGAGCTTAGTCTATTGAGTAGTATAAAAATGTAACAGATAGATGGTAGATGATAGATAGATAGATAGATAGATAGATAGAGTCCATCTGGCACTGTGTTCATATGGTGACCAACCAGCTGCTAGTGGGAAACCCACATGCAGAAAATAATTGTGATGGCCCAATCCCACTCATGTTTTGCAGGAACTGGTATACTAAGACACAATGCCTGTGATCAGCAGTCATGGTTAAATAACCATTGACAGGGTTTCCTGGTTAGATAAGGCCAACTCTGCCCTTTCCATGCAAGCATCCCTACTCTGAAGGCGAAGGTTGGTCACATTCCTGCCAGTCACCTTGGACGGGCGACAAGTTCTATGCATGGATCACCTTGGTGAATATGGTGCACATTTGCAAACTAGATTTGGAGCAGCATGTAGAAAACAGAAGAACAAATCCTGCCATGAAGGAATGCACGCCCCCCCCCCCCCGCCTTTCACCGTTGACGAGTGGCAAGGTTGCTGCTCTGCTATTGCATCCACACAGCTCCTAGAACCAGATTGAAGACTGGAAGATAGGCAGCTTCCTTCTGCCCAGTAAGGCCCTTGGTCCATCTGGCTGCCTACACTGGCCAAAGGATTCTAAGGTCTCTGGCAGGAGTTTTTCCTGACTGGGATTGAACCTGGCCCTGTGGCAGGCAAAGCAGGGGCTCTACCACGGAGCTACAGTCTTTCCAACGCACACCGTGTGTCTGCTCATATGCGTGCAGCTCCTTGCCCAGCTATGGATGGGCTGTCGCTTCGTGACAGAGCACACGTGCGCTGTGCCAAAGACCCCACTGTCTGACTATAATGAGTATGACCTTCCCATATAAGTATGGGAACCTGCTTCGTGATGGATATGAACCTAGGCCAAGGCTGGGCAACTTGTGCTGAAATGTAAACATGTTTTTTTCCTACAGTAGAGCAGTTAAGACCAAGTTAGCTGCTTTGCAAGCTTTGACCCTTTTACTCTTTTGTAGTTGCTGCAGGAGCCCCAGGGAGCCAGGTCTGGCTTGGAAGTAAGCTGAATTTTATGCTTTGGGTGCCGTGTGACATCTGTAGATGCCATTTCCCCTCAAAATTAGTTTGGGTTACCCTGTGGCCTGTGGGGGTGGGTGGGTGGGCAGCTTCTGCAAGGCCTCTCGACCTCTTAAAGCTGCTCTACGGATTGGTAACTGTCCATAGAGAACAGATCTGGTCCATAAACATGATGAGATACAAAATCCTCAAATCTAGCTCTAGGCATATCCTAACAGCTGGATGCAATAGTCATGCTCCCTGATGGACATTGCATATGCTGATGTTCATTGGAAGGCATATCCCACTAGATGCATGCTTCAAAGGCAGCTTTTGCACATGAATCTCCCTTGCTGCATTGCTGGAAAAATTTATTTGTGTGTCCATGCAGTTCAATCGAGCTTTCAGTTTCTATGAAATCTTTGATGTATTTTGGGTCTTAGGAGCCTTTTTAAAAGGTGAAAAAAGTAGCAAACTGCATTTTAAAATCTTACAAACACCCTAAAATGAACATCGGTAGAAGTTTTGTGCATCACAGATGTGTCAGGTTCAAAACAAAGGCAGAGGATTCCCAACGTGATAAAACAGCTTATCTCCTACTGCTGTTGACAACACACATGAAAAGCTTTGGATCTGAGGCTTATATTTTGGAAAGTCTCAAAGCTGGGACAACCGCCAAGATCATCACAGATCAGTGCTCCAGTAAGGCACACCCACCATCCTGCAGAGAAAATGCCTGTTTCCATTTGCCAGTGTGTGTGTGTGTGTGTGTGTGTGTGTGTGAGTACAGCCACAGGAACAAACAGCTTGGTGCAGCTTGGGTAAAAAGAGTGACCTGAGGCAGAATGGGTATTTCCATCACTGCATTAGAAGGTCACTTCATACAGCAGCGTCCTCCAAACTGGTGCCTTCCAGATGTCCTGGACAACAGCTCCCAGCTCTGACCATCGGCCTTGCTGGCTAGGGCTGATGGGAGCTGAAATCGAAAGCAGCAGAAAGGCATCAGGTTGGGGTAGGCTGCCATGGAGTGGATCTCCAAGTCTTGGCAATTGTCTGGAGCAGCTAGGTGGGCCTTGATATGTCAGGAGGCTTGGTGGGGTGGTTTGTGTGGCCGCCCTTAGCAAGAGTTTGTGCAGAAGAAGGGAGGGCAGCTCATCTGGAAGCCTTCTGGTACTTGGAAGCATAGGATGGATTTTTCCTGGGTCACTCGATTCTCATGAGGATTCTGGGTTGTATTACCAATGTTCTGGATCAAGGTAGTTGAAACAGAGGTGTGCAATAGAAGTGTACAAACAAACAAACAAACAAATGGCCTTGACGTTCCATTTGTTTTAAATAATAAAACACTCATTTGTTTACATATTCATTTGTTCAGATCTCATTGGTTTGATTTGGAAACATCCCAGAGCATTCTGGGGGAAAAACCTGGCTGCCACACTTAAATGACTTTTACCATTGGGAATCACACAGCCTTTATGTGGCTGCCGTTATGTTTTCCTCTCCTCAAGTCCCAGAGTGGTGGTCGTGGCAGTGGTGGGAGATGGCAGCTGTCAGGAGCTGTCACCAAACTCAACACTTGTTGCTTTTTGTGGCATAGGTTAATCCCCTCAACTCCTCAGATGGTAAAAATGAGAACCTCAAGTAGAAGACCCAGCCGTGCCCATTCTCTCTATATGGCTTGGGACAAGTTACTTTCTCTCATACAAGCCTGCCCAGGGATTCCAGATATTCAGAAGCAGCTCTTCCTTCAGTGTTACCTTCTCCAAGGGTGCATCTGATGGTGGTGTGAAGCAGGGCCTGCTCTGTGGCTGCCCCCAGGCTGGTGGGCTCCTGCCGAGAGGCCTGGGCAGCTCCCACTCTGCTGTCTTTCCAGCCAAAGGCACAGACCCTTTAATTCCAGCAGGTTTTTGACATACATGCAGTTGCGGATACAGATTCTGGTTGGTTGGGGACTGATGCTATTGAGCTCTTGTTTTGAATTATGCTTTTAATGTATGTGTTTTATTATTGTTTTGCTAGAGTTTTTATTTATTTATGTAAACTGCCTTGCTAGTGTCATTTTCTTGTTGGAAAGGTGGAACATGAATCCAGTAAATAAAAGTAAACACATTTTCCCTCCTTCATTTCAGAATGAATGGGCTTCATTTGGTTGAATGCTTTATTTTCTCCAAAATGAGTCCACACTCTTGACAAAAGTCCCCCCTTTGGACAGCAGCTTCAGAGGCCCTGGGGGATAAAGAATGTAGTCACAGTACTTGGTACTAGGCCTGAACTACCTCTTAGGGTTAACACACAAAAGGTTTTGTGACTGCAGCTGTATGACTAAAAACTCAGTGTTTCAGTTGGAGGATGCCTGCCAAAATGGCTTTGCAACCATGGAGTGACAAGAAAGAAAGACAAAATAACAGCAATCCAGTAAATGTGCAACTGCAGTCCAAAACAGCAATCAATGCTGCACAATTTTGCCCTAAGAAGCCAAAAAAAAAAAAATAGTACTGTTATGAGGATTTTGTGGGCATGCTATGAGTTTTCACTGAAGAGTAAAAAGCAGGGCATCTTTGTATTTTATGGGTCTACTTCCCCTTACAGGGGATCAAAGCTTCTCACTAAAAATGGAATCCATAAATCTGTACTATAAAGTTTAACAGTCAATGATGTCAAACCTTCCTGCTGTTCCTACAACAGCAAGAGGTTGAGCCCACAGCTAACTCCGTTCTACTCTAAGATCCAATTATATGGATCTGAATATATTCCTTCCTTCTGGTAATGGGAAAATCAGGAATACAGAAGCTGTAGCGATAGAGTCACATAAAGCCACTTCATGACTGACACATGTATGACAGACTAATCAACAGTCTGATTTGTAATTCTAAAATCTATTTCCTCTCCAAGATGATGGTGAATGATTGTGGATAATGCATTATGTGTTCACTTTATTTGATTTCTTGCTGGGAATTGTGGGTTGATCTTGCCCATGCAGGTATATACATAATGCGCCATATACTGAGTGCTATATATGAAGTGGTAATCCGTAATGGGGGGTGTCAGTAATCAGATCCTGACTTTTGGCAGGCAAGGGATGGATTGTTGTTTCGAAGAGAAAACAATGTACAAATGGGATCATCTTTACAGTATTATCCCCAAGCCGGTTCACATCACCGTATGCCTGAGCTCAGTCCCCTATTTTGTATTTGTGCAGGTTGGCACAGGAGAGAACTGTCTGTATCTGCCCTGGTGACCCACCCAGGGCTGCACTGAAATGCCAGCTAAGGATGGGTGATTGAGCACTGTTGGAAATTGCCCAGATCATCTCATATCCAATTCCCATTTGAGACAGCTGCTTGTTCTCTGAAAACAGGGCACTGTTCTCAATTTGAGTGCAAAGCAGGCAGTGAGCAAACAGATTTGCCCAAGGTTCCTCAAATGTGTGGAATTTTTCACCATGGTTTAAAGTGGGGTGATGCATTGGATGGAGGAAATTTTATTTATTTATTTATTTGGGAAACTTATATGCCACCCCATTCACATAAGCCTTGGGGCAGCTTACAACAAATAAATAATACAAATCTGTGTGGATCGCACTAGCCATTGAGAATAAGGCCCATGTGAGCATACGCCCAACAATGTATGATTAATTTTGGTGAACATATGCACGTGTTTGTGTTCAGAGCCTTGAAAGGGATGTGCTGGTATGTTCTGTGAGCAAGAACTGACATTCTGATAGATCTCCATTTACTCTCCAGGATGATGATGTGTGATGATACAGTGCCCATCAACTGCAGGCCAACTCTGTGCATCAGAGTTGGAGGGTGGGCAGGATGTAGAACCAACAAATGCTCCCAGTCAGGGTTGTTACGATCCAGTCCTGCAATGCCTCTTTCTCTATGCAATGCTGCTTGAGGCACAATCCCACTGATCCCCTGTAACCGCTTGGAAACTATGACATCCTAGTGAGGATACAAGCTCCTTAAATACTTGTAGTTAACTAAATACAGGTTTCATTGTGATTGCAGCTCTATACACCACTAGAAAACCTGCCCAAAGTAGACTGAGGATGTCATGATGTGATAGAATGATCTCTCCTTGAGAGTGTTCAAGGACAGGCTAGACATGCACATGGTGGGCATGTTGTGAGCAGAGCTGGCAGGAGCCGGGGGTCAGGCTAGATGGCCCGGGAGACCCCTTCTGATTCGCTCTGTTTCTGTGTTTCCAGTCAGGTGACTTGGCCTGCAGGGCAAGGATTTTGCTTCAGAATGATATTTGAAAAGAATTTTGCAACATGCACAAAATTTACCATATTCAAGATGCAAAGTGCTTGAACTTTAAAACATGCAGTGATACTAAAGGGGTCAGATTTTTTCATCCAAATCCAGAGCTTTTCATGCTTAGCTCTTAAAAGTCAGGCTTTGAATCCTTGCTCATGCAGGCATGCTCAGGTTGCCACCTCTTTTTTTCCTGGCAGTTTCTCTGCTTTAAGAGCTGTGTGACAGGTAGCTACAACATGGTCACTGCCATCATGGGAATAGTGGCACCTTTTGAATTTGGCAGGTGCAGTTGGGTGATGCTTTCCCCCCCAGTCTGCTTTTATAGGAATTCCCTAAATTTACACATTTGTCATATTTGGGAGAGAAACAATCTGAGACTTTAAAACTCTCAATGCAAGAAAAAGTGAAACTGATGGATTCTTCCATCCCTATCGATACTACACTTAGCTCATCTGTTCTTCTCTGCACATTGTTCAACCATCCGGAAGACAGATTTTGAGGGATTTCATTTTTCCTTCATTTCTTTCCCACAAATCTGTTCTAGCAAGCATTGCAGTATTGCCTGTTTCATATTTTAAAAAAGGACACCATAATTGAACATGCAATCAAAGGCTTCATTTGAAATCTCTATTATATGCTGTAGTGGCAGGCACTGAAATCTGGAAGGCTCTCCTGGCTTTTAGTGCTCTGTGTATCTAAGTAAAAACGGGAAAAAATGAAGGCAGTGAACGGTCCCTCTCCTCCATGAGATGGTCTGACATTAATGGTATACAATTGGAGTCAGGGAATTTGCCTTCATATAGATTGATGTACAGACGACTTCCTTTGAGATGTTTCTGCATATTTCTTTATGCATATAGAAGCAGCAATTTTTTAATGTTAACTTAAGGGCTGGTGTTATTCAAAGTATTTTTAATGTTATGATTGAAATTAAGGCAGATGTTAACTGGACAGAGAAATGCTGATCGTTGCCACAAGAAAATTCAAATGGAGAAAAGTACCTGAAAAAAAATGAGGTGCATAAATGAAAAACAATTCAAAAATAAATAGTTTGGAGATGACAGGCTGCCACTGTTCCCCTTCTGGCTAACAATTTGGGTTATTTTCTTAGGGATAACTGATAGTCTAATGTACTTCAAGGAAAAGGAGAGAACAAAGCAAAGGACTTTCAGAAGGAAGGCTATCATTTTAAAATGAAGTGAATTTAGAGTTCACCAGAAAAAAATCCCTACACCTATCCTTGTGAAAATTACAGTGGTTTTTTCTAGGGGACACACCCTTTATGATGCGTTCAATTTTTGTAAAAAAGATGTCCAAAAACCCATGGGGGAAAGGAAGGAGAATCACTTTCCCCACCCATTCAAGGACTTCTCCTATTACAATGTAGGAAGAATAGAAAAACATGAGAACGTAAGAAAAGCCATGCTGGTCAGGTCAACGTTCCATCCAGTCCAGCACTCCAGTGACACAGTGGCAAGCGTGCTGCCCACAGGACCTCTCAAGCAGAGTGGATGCAAGACCTCAGCTTGCCCAAATTCCTCAGCAGCTGGTGTATGCAGGCATGCCGTCTCTGGCACATCAGCAGCAAAGCTAGTAGCCACTGACAGCCTCCTCCCTCATGAATTTGTCTGAGCCTCCTTTGAAGCCATCCAAATTGGTGGCCACCACACTTCCTGTGGCAGCAAATTCCATAGTTTAACAATGCGCTATGTGAAGAAGTACTGCCTTTTATCTATCCTGAATCAGCTTCATGGGACAACCCCAGAGAATCCACTGCTGCAACTACATTGCTAGAATGTATGTTTCATACTTAGGGCTATATCTATGCTATCTGTCATTTTCAGAGCCATGGTCCACAAGGAATGCTGGGGGATAAATGCATCCTCTTCGGGAACCTCGACATGTAAACGCTGCTCTTGCACAAACCCCATTGGGCTGTAACCTGGCAGGCTATGTCTCTTCCAAGGGGCAGCTATACATATAATTTTCATCCCATTCTGCCAAGAACTGAAAATCATTACAGCCTTTAAAGAATGTTTCCCACAACCATCAGTGGGAATCATGGGGCTTAGGATTTCTGAATCTTTACATGAGGTCAGTACCTGAGTTGAAGCAGATGGACTCCAAGATAAATTGGGCCATTTTCCAAGCACTGAGTCTGTGGTCACTGCAGACGTCTCACACCAAGAACCTACTCAAAGGATTGTGGACCTTGATGCTGTGCCCCTGGTTTGCCGCATCTAGTTTTGCCTCATCTCTTTCTTTCTGGTATGCAATTAAAATGCTGTGAAGGAAACAGAATCAGAATTATGCAGATATTCCACGATATGCTTAATTATAAACATATACTGTATACAAGCAGCAAGAGAGTGCTGGTTATTGGCAGAAGAATCCAGTGTCTCCAATGGAGAACTGGGTTGAAACATTCCATGGGAAAAAGTGGGAAGGTTTTTTGGTAAAGGGAGATGTGATTGCCTCTTAATGTGATAGATCAGTCGGCTACAATAACACGTACAGATAAAAGATATATAACAAGTGCAGCTCAGTCGCTTGGGAAATTCAAGGGCCCCAACGCTCATGCTGGTGCCAGTGGGCACAATATGAAAAGAAAGAGCAGCAGCCACAAGAGGCTTCTTGAAAGTGTTGGCAGTTGTTCCCAAGTGCAAGTCAGTCACGGACAGACTAGTGTTCTCTTGGTGATTTGCCAGTACTGAAGTATGAGACAGACATGAAGCATCAAAGGGCATCTTTTCTCTCTCAATCTCTATCTCTCACTTGCTTTGAATACGGTAGAGCTATTGAGTTCCAAGCATGCTTGGTTTTAATAAGTGCAAAATTGCTTGCATTTTACAGAAATGGCAGAAGTAATGGAGAGGTGGATATTGTGCTAGGAAAACAGTGAGCAGGGTTGCTAGCCATTTTTCATATTCATAGAAATGAAATGTTTTAATAAATAAATAAATAAATAAATATTCCAGTTCTTACATGGGCCACCACGCACAGTCCCACGAAGCATCCCTTTCCAGTCTTAAATTTGGTTTGTGCCAGTGCTGAGAATGTTAAATAAACCATCCCTAGGTATGCTTGTGTAAGTTTCTCCCAATGCGTGCATTTTTGTATCCATTTTGCCTAACATACCTGTGAGATGCTTTTGTACCAGTTTTCCAAACAGAGTGCATAATTTCCCCAGATACTCAAATTTGATGTTCATTTTTTGATTGGAGAACTCCATGTAAAAGTTAGACAAGTGTGAATTTTGAAGGATATCGAAAGTATGATTTGCATCGTTACTCAGATGAGCAAAGCTGCAATCCTATGCCAGTTTAGACAGGAAAACGCCATGCTTCAGCTAGCACACATCGGTCTGGGCTGTTTTTCCATCTAAGTTTGCATAGGATCGTACCTTAAACTATATTGTACCTCTTTTGTATTGTTATTTATTTTATATTGTTAATTTTATATTGTTATTTTTGTATTTTTTGTATTTTATTTTGTGTTGTGAGCCGCCCTGAAGCTTCGGCAAGGGGCGGCATAGAAATGTTTCAATAAATAAATAAATAAATAAATAAATAAATATTTCCTCCCTGACTCCTAGACCCTCCAGCTGTAACACCAGCCCAAGGAAAAGACATGGTAGCACATGGTTGTTGTATTTGATTAAGCAAACGACGATCCCTGAAGAGAGAGGAGATTCAGCACTGTGGGGCCTGTGTGCATTGTCTAGCCATGGCTACTGTTCCTGTGCCACATTTTCAGGGAGAAGGCCTGAGTTTGGCCTACTCGTGAGGAATGGAAAGTCATTTCACACAAGGTGTGGTGGACTGTATTCAAATACAGGCAAGTTGCTACAGCCCGCAGAGTCCTAAAGGACACTAATTTAATGCATAATGAGCTCCAGTTTCACTGGAACAGAAAGTGCAATCAATTAGTGGTGAAAAATGTGGTTTCATGAGGGACCATTCAAAGACCTAATGGAAATGGAGATGAGGGGAAGGAACCCAGCAAGGCTACCGGGAGTGACTTAGAGCTTGCAGGGAAAAGATAAGGGAAACAAATTACAGAATGAGAAATTGCTGTCTGCAAGCACTAAAGGAGAAAGTCTTTACCAATTATGTAAGAGGAAATGCGGGGAGAAACAAATTCCCAGCTCAATGCAGGTGTGGAGTGTTCGTTCTGTTCAACAGGATCTGTATCCATCGGAGCACATGCTAAATGGTGTCCTCTACCTAAGCTTCGGCAGTGCTGTGGGCTTATTCTGCTGTAGGATGTTTTGCCGGAAATTATTCCTGCTATTAATTACACACTAAACAGGGAAGAACTTGGAGAGCAAGGAGTGATAGAAGGTATGGCAAAAAGACAGAAAAAGATCCAGATTATTGGCATGGTTATTCTGCTTTGATGAAGCTCACCTCCCGGCACCTTGCACTGACAAAATTGAAGGTAATGGACATGTAGGCATGATCCACTGGAAAAGTCTCCTGCCGAAATCCCATGAAAAGAAATGATGCCTTCTGCAAAATTATATAAATAAATCCTCTTACATAATGTATTTTGGACTATGAGCTATTCATAGACTACATTTGCAAATGTATCCAGTTGGGGAAATCATTCTTGGGAAGAATGAAATATTTGGTCAGGTTTCCAAATTGCCCTTTTCACTTCGGGAGGTAATACAGAAGGTGGTTCCTACTGCACTGATGAGGACAACTGCAAGTGTGGTGGGAAAGTGGCACTCGTGGTGCACTCAGCCCAAACTGCCGCTTCCAGAATTGTTCTGAAAGGGACTCTTTCCAGGATCCGCCGTTTTGGGTATTGCTGGGGTGTGTGCGTGTGCCTCGACTACTTTCCATTTGGGCTAGCTAGCAGCCAAATATGCTTAGACCTGGCAAACTGCCAGCAATGAATAATGCCCAGTGCAAAAAGTTAAGACTCCCCAGGTGATCTGACTTGGATACACTAACACCGGGTTGGTCTATCTTTATGGGCCCATGGGCTTATTTGGGAATGTGGGAAATTGCTGTGGGGACCACCCTAAGATGGTTCCCATGAAGGTTATGGACAGCCACATAAAGGCCTGGCTAGTGAAGAGTGAGCTAAAGTGGAGAGAGAATTCATGAGTCTAGGGACTAAGATGGAGGGGGAAATAGCTGGGCAAAGGGGTAGTGGGGAGAGAAAGAACACGGCTAGGGGTTGGGGGAGAACTGGGAGGGTGGGAGAGAAATGCCAGGCTGGAGGCTGGGAGGAATGGCAAAGCAGCAAGGCGGAGGGGTAGGCGAAGAGCCAGGGTTGAGGGGGTGGGGTGGAGAGAAGTGGAAGAGACGGCAGAAGTGGGACCCAAAAGGGAAGAAAGAGGCCTATCTGAATATTTTCCAAAGGGTTTTTTTTTTAAGAGGGGAGGAAATGGAGAGCTTCATGTACTTCCTTGTGGAGGCCTGCAGGAGTTGTGCTGGGGACTCTTGCCCTGATGCATCCACCTCCTATTGCCTGAAATGCAAAGCAAGCCAGCTGCTTTCAGTGTAAAACAAAACAAACGGAATGCATTGGAGAATTGGTGCAATTTACTGCTTCCTACCCCAAGTGTGTCCCAGTGTGAGTGTCGTGTGTTGGCGGACACAGTGCTGCTTGGCGAATGATGGTTTCAGGAGATGACTGAACACAGAGGCCTTTGCTGAATGTAAAATGATGTTTGGACGGTGTCAGGAAAAGAAATCAGGCCCAGATGACAGCACAATCTAGTTCATCAGCCAGCTGACAAACATTATTGGCAATAAATGACAGCAGGGCAGTTTCCACTGGAGCTTTTGCAATTTCTTTCTAGTGCGCGAATCTTACTCATTCACAGGGATATTTAATGGTAAGTGGCACAGAACCCTGCTTGCGTATTATGTTCCCATAATGCTCCATGGCTGTGTGTGTTTTCTGAATTTGCATCTCTATTAGTGTAGCCACCATGGAGCAGCACATGCTGGGTGTGTAATTAGAAAGCTGAAAGCAACTGAGGCTTGTAATTTGGAAGGAGGACAAAATTCATGATGCAGAATCGGCGACAGTTTGGAGAAGGGGTTCAGGAAGAGATTTTGTGACCATAAAATAAATTCTTCTCTTATGCTGCATGGGGAAACTGTGCACTGTTCTTGACATCTTTTTGTGTACTGGCTTTAACATTTGCATCATTTAGAGGGTTCTTTTGGACTGTAAAACTTCAGAACAAAGGTTCTCCAAGCATATTTATGAACAGATATAAAGTTTGATGCCATTACCTGGCCGCATCCATTACTATTACTATTATTCAGGGCTTTTTTTGTCATAGAACGCACCGGAACAGTATTCCGGCACCTTTTTTTGATGGATTTTTCCATGTGATTTTGAATCGCCCTGTCAGGTGTAGCAGGTCAGAAGCAAAAATCATTAAAATAGTGGATGCAGGCTGCTTGTGTGTCCGCGCTGATTGTGAGGGTGCTGCTCGGCTTGGGACACTGCTCGGCTTGGGATCAGTTGTGTGGTCGCGTGCTGAGTGCTTACTGCCGGCGGCGACCATTATGTTTATGTGTGTATAGAGTGACTGGCTATGTACAAAAGGTAAATAAGTTCTTTATTTCCAAAAAAGTTGGTGAATTGAAAATCTTTTTTAGTGTAAAAGTGTGACCCTAAGACGTGAGTTCCAGCACCGTTTTTTTTTAAACAAAAAAAAGTACTGCTATTACTACTTCAATATATGAATCAATCACTGGAGAAGGCAATAATGTTAGAGGAAGTTGAAGGCAGACAAAGAAAAGGAAGACAATTATGAGATGGATCGAATCCATAAAGGAAGTCACAGCCTTGTATTTACAAGAGCTGAGCAGGGCTGTCAAGGACAAGACATCCTCGAGGACTTCTGTACACAGGAGATGACTTGACGGCACGCAACAATAACACGAATCAAAGCTCTCAGGAAGCATGTATAATAAAAGCAAATATAATTAAAACAACACATGAAACTATCCTGTAAGTTTTAAAAGCATTAATAATAATTTCAGATAACTTTAAAGAAGTAAATATTCAGGCAACCAAATGATGGAACAATACATTTGAAATGTAGAATTGAGCATAATTTGAAAAATAGCACAAGAGGCAGATTCACTTTTTTTAAAAGGCCCGAGGCAATAGAGTGGATTTTGGTGCTGACGAGTCAACAATATAAGTGCCAAGCAAATTTCTCCAGAGAAGGTATTCCACAGATTGGGGTGGGGGAGCCTCTGTAAAATAGCCACCCACCAAAGCTCAGAATATGGAAGCACTTAGAGCAAGGTGTTGGAGATTGCTCTCAGGGCACAGGTGGACTAGATGAGAAGAGGTGCTCCTTTTGATAAGCTGTAATGCATGTTATTGATTAATACTGGTACTAAAGATTGGACCTGGAAACCACAGTGGAAGCCTGTGGAGATTGGCACAATTGTCAGAAGAGAAAAAGATGGAAAATGGCAGGATATAAGTGCTGTGCAATGACGATGTCTATTTATGATCATAATGATAGGAAAAAATCCAACATATGCTCTACTTAGAGCAGATCCACAAAAATGAACTAAGTCACTAAAGGCACACTCCTACAAATGTTTAGACAGAAAAAGTGTCCTAAAGCTCCCAGCATTCCTTAGCTAGCACAGGGCCCAGATCGTGAGAAGTAAAGTTACCAATCTCTTCTGCTTTGGTCAGCCTTTCTTGCAATGCTGTGTCCAGTTCTGGGTCCTGTAGTTTAAGAAGGGTATTGACAAACTGGGACACGTCTGGATAATGGTGACAAAGATGGTGAGAATCCTGGAGACCAAGTCTTGGGGGAAAAGCTTGAGGATTTTGGGCATGTTTAACCTGGAGAAGAGCTCAGAAGACAACTGTTATCTTCAAGTATTCAAAGGACTGCCACATAGATGATCAGGGAAATTTGTTTTCTATTGTTCCAGTGGTTGGACCCAAACCAAAGGACACAAAAAGATGTGGACTAAATTTGAATGAGAATTTGGACTAAATAAGAGAAAGGACAATACAAACTGTTGGCACTTTAAGTCAAAGGCTTAAAACTAGCAGATTTTTTCATCATTAGGGAATTGGACTAGGTAATACTTGTGGTACCTTACAAGTGTGTGTGTGTGTGTGTGTGTGTGTGTGTGTGTGTGTGTGTGTGTGAGTGTGTGTGTGTGTGTGTGTGTGTGTGTGTGTGAGAGAGAGAGAGAGAGAGAGAGAGAGAGAGAGAGAGAGAGAGAGAGAGACTTGCACATATCTAAAAAAGAGATCAGAGGGATGAACTGGAACCATGTTTTGCAAACAAAGAGGCTCATTCCCTTCTCTCCATTTCCATTCAGCAGTCCTGATGAACATTTCCGCTTCGATGCTACATTTTGCCCTAGTGCTGAAGCATCAAGTGACAGCACAGGAATCCACATGCATGTGCTACAGTCCTGATCTTGACTGGGCCACCCAGAACTGCTTTTCAACATTCAAAATAAGAGCAACCTATTCTATAGAGCATGCAGTTTGTCCCCAAGATGTTCTCTTCAGCCCAACTGTTTTACATGCTTGCTTCCCCACATTGTCTCCCTGCATGGGGCGCACAGCAATCTCTCCTTCCCACAGGTGGTGGCCCTGGCTGGCATGTCAACGGAGGCTGCATTCCGGTTTGCTGATGTGCAGGATTCCTGTTTGCCCGTTGCACACAATTCCACTCCTTTCTGATGGGCTACAGAAGATACTGAATGCAGACAGGAGTGATTTAAAAATGAAACTTCCCAAGATGCAGCCATCTACTAAAATCCAATGTTCTCAGGGATGGGATAGAAAAAGCTCTATTTTACTGTTGTATCATCCAGAATGCTGAACTAAGACCAGCCCAGTTAATCTGTTTCTTAAGTACAGGGATTTATAGTTTCCACTTGTTCTTTGAAAGAGAGTAACCTTTATTTTCAATGTCTGTATATCTTATCATTTGATAACTCCCAACTGGGCTGTGTTTGCTTTGCGTTTTAAACAGAAAATTTGTCTCATTATTTCTTATTATCAGAATTGGCTTGTATACTCCTAATTAGAGTTGGAAGGTCATTCAGTGGAATAGGCCATTACTCTTTTTCCTCCCAATTGCTCATGTAAATTCAAAGTAATCTTAAAGGGAAAAAAGGATGTTCTAACACAACAGAAGTGGCAATTCTTTTGCCAGAAATTAACATTTTGAAATGAGGCTTTGGAGTGTATTTTGGTTGGGGGAGATGTGGGGCTGGCTCAGTTTGAAAATGGTTCTGTGAGGAGCAGCTCCATGTGGAGGAAGTAATGTTTGAGCAGACAGTCCCCCAAGAAAGCCATGGCTTCCCAGCAGTGGTGGGTGTGAGCACCATCTGCTGGAGAGCAACAATGATGCCTTACAGAAAAACAGGGTTTGCTGTAGCATGGAGTCCCCCTGTGTCAGTATGAATTGGCTGAGTTTTCATGAGCTTTCTCACTGAGCACTGAGGAAAAGAAATGGACTGCTTTCTGAGACTCGTCTTCTGACCTGCAGCATGGCTGTATGTGCACTAAGAGTTTGCACGAGGGCATCTGCCTGCCCATAATAGAGATGCCAGGAGGTACTTCCTGACAGTTAGGACCCCGAGGGTATGGAATGGGCTTCCATGGGAGGTGGTTGAAGCCCCATTAGTGAGGGTGTTCAAGGAATTTAATCAGTAGACTTGTCACCCCTCTTCCAGGTCACTGATGAAAAGATTGAACAGGATCGGTCCCAGGAAAGAGCCCTGGGAGACCCCCTCATCACCAACCGCCATCCCAGTGATTCCTCACAAATAGTTAACCTCTGCTTTTGGTCTGTCAACCATGCCTTAATCTATTGGACAGTTCATTGGTCTATCCCAAAACTCCTCAATTTCTCAAGCAGGTTAAACCACATCAATTACATCTACTTACTATTCATTTGTTCAAAGATAAACAGCCCCACCTGTGGTAACCTTTTCTATTATTATTATTATTATTATTATTATTATTATTATTATTATTATTAAAATTATTATTTACATTTCTCAAGGCAGTTGCTCTGATCCCTTGATCATTTCCCTTGCCCTTCCCTTGCCCTTCCCTTCCCTTCCCTTCCCTTCCCTTCCCTTCCCTTCCCTTCCCTTCCCTTCCCTTCCCTTTTCTCAATCTCCAATATCCTTTTTAGGTGTGATGAGCGGAACTGTATATAATAATGTAAGAACCTAAGACATTCTCCAATGTAAGGGGGTGACCTCACCATTAGCAGTGGCAGGAGATCAGAGTCCTGCTCATCTAGCAGCCCCTGTGTTGGCATTCTGGCCACCACAATGCCCTGGAAACAACGTCATTCTAGGGCATTGTGGGGAGGGGGATAGTGGCCACCACACACACATAAGCAGAGAATATCCAGACTTTGTGTGTGTGTGTGTGTGTGTGTGTGTGTGTGTGTGTGAACCAGCCTTCTTTTTCTAGGGGCAGTGAACATGTCTTCGAAAAATGTCTTTCCACAAAGGACCTGTCTGAATACGATCCTCTTTGGATATGTAGAGAAGACAGGGGAAAGCATATTGGAGGTGGTGCTGATCTGTATGTCAAAGAAAGAATACTGTCAAGCAGAAAAGAAAACCCAAGAGGGGCCTTCCTTTCCACAGCAGTGCTGTGGGTGACAGCAACAGGCTTTGAAACCAATTCAGTACTAGGAACACGAGATCACTTTCCAGACCAGATGTTGTGAGCTGAGGTTCTTTCTTCGACAAATATCAATCACAGACTGTTTTTCTTGCAACTTTCTTCATTGCTTCCAAGTACAAATCAACCAGAATGAGTAGTTTGTTGAGTCCATCTAGTGTTTACCTCCAGGAACTCTCCTTATGAGCATGTCTGGGCACCATCCCCTCAGGAGAGGCTCTCAGAAGGTGAGCACATTTCCTCTCCACATGCTACTCATTCAGTTGGACCTCTCATCTCTGCTGATGGTCTCCATGTGGTTGATAGTTTGTGTGTGTGTGTGCGTGTGTGGGTGGGGGGGAGGCTGTCTGAGAATTGCTCATCCTCAGGGGCTCCTCCCACTGGCTGTACATCCTGGTCACTCCCAGACATTGCCTGGCTTGAGATAATCACCTCTTCCACCTGCATCTCAGAATGTTGACATAACCCATCCTCTCCAATCTCACTGAAATATATCTCACTTTCCAGCTCTAAATCATCATCTGGAATGCAGCCAGCACTCTGTGGGAACAATTGCTCGAGGCCAACATTCTTCTTACTCACAACACCAGCATGCCAGGATGATTTCACAAAGGAAAATGAAATCAGGGAGGCTTTCAAATGAGGACAGTAATGAGTAACTGCAATTATTCCCACAGGTAAATGCATGTTCCAGTCATGACAAAGAGGTTAACATTCTAAATGCCCTGAATAACTATGCCTAGAACAGTTGGTCATCTAATCAAACAGAGGCCAGGCAATCTTGGATTTAATCCTCAATGGTGTTGCCCAGAACCTAGTACAAGATGTGAATGTTGTTGAAGCAATCTGAAACAGTGATCACAATGATATTGGACTGAATATATATTTAAGTGGAAAACTTCCAAGGAAACAAAGAAACTGGTAACAAGAAAACGTGTAGGGTGAATCCATAGGGATAAATCCCTTCAAAATATTTGGAGTTTACTGAAAACCACAATAATAGGAGTTTGGTTAGAATGTATAACACAAGTTAGGAAGGTAGCACCAAGTCCAAGAGGTCAACAACATTATTAATAAGCACTGTGAAGGAAACTTAGAAAAAAGAAGACTCCTTTCAGAAAATGGAAGTCTTCCCAAAAGAGGAAAACAAAATGGAGCAGAAGCTTCCACAAAGGAGAGGCAAGGAGAAGATAAATGATGCAAGAAATAATTTTCAGAAGCATGTTGCTAACAACATCAAAAAATGATCAGGAATTCTTTAGAGAGATCAGAAGCAGGAAACCAGCCAGGAAAGCACTGGGTGACAGTGGGCGTAAGGCAGTAAGAAAGGAGGATGTTGAGTCTGAGCAGAAAGGGAATGAATTATTTTCATCTGTAGAAGATACAGAACAGATGCCAGTGCCTGCACTGATGTTCCAGGGAAGGTCTCTGAGAAACTGAGGCAATTATTGGTTGCAAAATATGAAGTTCTCAACCTTATTGATGAATTAATAGTTCAGAAATCACCAGGGCCAGAGGGTATTCATCCTAGAGCTCTTAAAGAACTCAAATATGAAATTGCTGATCACCCAAATATTTTTATGTCTTGGTGGATATTTCAACCAGGTTCTCCCTAATCCTAGGACATGACTCCAAAACCATTGACCATGCAGACTGGGGACTGTGAGAGCGGTAGTCCAACACATCTATACAGAGTTGTGGAAAGCTTTTCTAATCACCCTGGTGGACATACTCTGGGTCCCATTGAAAGTACATTTGTTACCTCAAACAAAAGTGCCTTAGGCAAGGCAAATGCTGCAGATGAAAGGCCTTTGTTTGGCTAAATGCATCCCCTAGGAGGTTAATCTTTCCTGTGGCTATGCATAACAATAAAATGGGCAAAAAATGCTTGACCTATTAAGCTTCAATTTACACAAGAGTAGATTGCCTTACAAATTCCAAATCTATAAAATAATAAAAAAGCTTTTTTTCAATGATTTTAATTCTGTTTGCAGGAGTTTTCAGCGCAGATGATTTTGGCTTTCAAAACTGATCAAGATTACCTGTACTAAACCTTCTTTTGTGCCTTTGTTTGGGATATAAAAATACCCCAAAGAATTATAATTTTGGGGGACATTTGGGGGCTAAGGCATGCTTTGATTTTGAGAAAGAAAACTATAAAAGGCAAGGAATTTGGGGATATTTTTGACTAGACTGAAAATGTTATATGAACTAGAATCAAGTTCTGTTTATGTGCAAATTACTCTACAGAATGTGAGCTGAAGAGCTCAGTAACCCCAAAATGTGAATGGCATTGAGGGGCTGCTGTTGTGAGTAAGGGTTGTGATGCCTCTGTTTCATTTTATTATTATTTGGGATCATTTCCCCCCTAACTTGAGATTCTGAGACACCTTCAGGCCCTACATGGGTCTCAAAGGCAGGGTAAACAAATGCTTTTATAAAAAATTGTAAAACTAAATAAATAACTCATGTGGGCCTGATTTAGACAGAAAAGGGGCTTTTGTTTTGGCTTTTGCTTATTCATACTTTATGAATCACACAAGGTCAATGGTTAAAAAAATATGATTGCACTGCCTCCTGTTCTCCAGTAATCTAAGCATGCCTTATTTGGCATTTCTTTTTCCTGTTCAGGCAAAAAGTACAAATATCCCTCTTCCTTTCCTTTATTGTAGATTTCAAGTTACTTTTCTCATAAGGTAGTAAATCTGAAGGGAGAAAAGGCATTAAAAATATATCACTCCATGAAACGAAATTATTTTATTTTCAGCCACATGTGACACTTTGAAGGTGAACTCTATTTCACTTTCTGATTATTTCCCTCCCTCTCTATATTTTTTAAAGCTTTGCACAAGGAGGGACTAAGGGAAAGGATTTATTTGCTTCAGATGTAGCAGCAGAAAGTAAAAATACACTACAGACAATGGATTTGATGAAATGGTTATTGTTCTATAAGAAAAAGAAATGTTTTAATTTGTAGAGGGGTTTCTGATGACGGATTAAGATCACACCCTGCTGTTCTCCCTAGCCCCCCAGTACAATATATGGAAAAATACTAGCATTAAAATTAATGAATTTCCTTCCACATAATTCCTACAATCCATAACAGAAATGTCTGGCCTTGCACATATTCCCAGTGGATTGTGCCAATGGGTTGTATCTATCATTAGCTCTACTTTGAGTAGGCACATTGAAACAAATTTTCCATTAGATACGACCCAGAGCTTTTACAATTGGCATCTTTATGTTCTAGCTTGCAATCCTACCTGCCAAGGAACATGCGAGGTCAGCCAACTCTTGGCTTTAAAGCCCACCCTAGTGGGGTGTAAGTGTGATTTAAAATAAAAAAGGAGGAGTGATGAACCTTTCCCTATCCATTGGTCTTACTCCTGCAGCCTCTCCTTTTACACCTGGTTTTCTTTCAGCATTACTCTTCTGATATTCGTCTTGTGAGGTTAGCTGGACATCAGCAGACGGACTGCGGGATGAAAAGCAGAGGCAAATTCCACTTTGCCACTTATATCACATTCCACATTCCCTGTTTTACCTCTGATTTGAGCAGAGCCGTATTTAAAAACAGGCCTGCCACTGTCCAATGAAGTTTGCTCCAGGTAATGTGACAAAGAAACCGTGCAACATTTATGGCTCAGTCCAGTCCTTCCTGTGTCTCACACTTAAGCATGAGGATGTCTTCTGTGATTTGGTTGAGTTCCCAGCCAATGGCGCAGTGGTGGCGGAGGAGGAAAGAAATGTTTCCAAACCTTGAAGTTAGTCTTACACACACACACACACACACACACGCACACGATCCTGGAGAAATTTGATTTCCGCTAAGACAGATTCTGATGGAGTGACTTCAGGAGAGTCATTTTCTCCATATGACTTGAAGGATCATAATTGGTAGGTCCATTCATTTCCTTTACCTTTGTATCTTTAATTGTATTTCAGTGTATTTGTTCTTGTGTTTTAATTAATAAAGGTACATAATCTGACATTTACTGTATTGTTAATTTACTGAGTGCTATTTTTGAGGGGGGGCAGAATGGTTGCATATTAAATAAATAAAGGCTGCTCTGCACGAGATAAAGTTAAAAGGTAAAAGGTAAAGGTTTCCCTATGACATTAAAGTCCAGTAATGTCTGACTCTTGGGGCAGTGCTCATCTCCGTCTCCTAGCCGAGGGAGTTCAGCGTTTGTCCGCAGACAGTTTCCGTGGTCATGTGGCCAGCATGACTAAACACTAAGGTGCATGGAACGCTATTACCTTCCCACCGAAGTGGTACCTTTTTATCTACTTGCATTTATATGCTTTTGAACTGCAAGGTTGGCAGGAGCTGGGACAGAATGGGGGAGCTCTGTCTGCAGATTCGAACTGTCGACCTTTTGATCAACCAGCCCAGCAGCCCCTCAGTTTAAACCTCTGCTCCACCAGCATCCCAAGATAAAGTTACACTGGCATAAAGAACCAAACAAAATGAAAATGAGGTCAGGATTTCAGCCCCAGTTGTTAGTAGTTTTTGCTGCCTCACTCCAGTTTGTCTGTCAAAAACTAGAATAAATATCCTGAACAAATGGGGAAAGACCACATCATAATTTTGTTTCAGCATAATTCACTTACACTCCCTATCTTCAGGCTCACAATATAACAGACACAATACAACAGGAAAAGGGGAAGAGGAGAGCAATTCCTACTTTGGCTGAGGCATGGGGTCAGGCTGGTCTACGCCCACCAGAATGCTCTTGCCGGAGGAAACCGCAGCTCACTGCTTGGTAGCAATTCTGCTGTGGACATCTCTGTACTATGCTAAATCTGGATCACAGGGCCGTGTAAGAATTGCTTCCTTGGGCAGACTTGGCCAGAACTGCTTTCCAAATCTGACCTTGTACAGATTTCTTCGTAATCCTCATATTAAAGGCACTCAGGCTGAATCTGGCTCATTTGCTCACTTGATCCAGTCCAGCTTGCATCTTATCCTATCATCATCCATATGCACTGCTTCCTTTTATCATCTTACTGAAAAGCCCTGGATTTAATATCAAGATATATGGAATTCTATGGAATAGAAATCCTATGAAGAGCTTGTCTTGCCACAGCACTGAGTTCCTCTGCCTTAAGGAGGGAAGCTTGTGGAGGATGGTGCTGTTCCTACATTTCTATTGTAGAAATGGGCCCATTTATTCTCCCCCACTCAGCCCACTTGACTCCTCATCCCTGAAATAGAGAGATGGTGTACAGAAGCAGATAAAATAGCCATGACAAGCAGGATGAGAAGCAGCAGGGCTAGGGGTTTCCCAGTTTGTGGGATTGTGGGCTTCAGCAACCTCTGACAAAGGAGGGCACTCAGCCTTTCAAGCACCAGAGCAGTAAAAAGTGTACAGACTGGACTGTGTGCTGTACCAAATTTGTTTGTAAGTGGGTGGAGATGTTGCTCTTTGACCTTATTTGCTTTCCCTGGGCTGACCTTATAAGCAGAACTTAGCTCTTCAACTGCAGGGTGACTGTCTAGTGTGATATGTACACACAGATGAACTAAAATATCACTTGGTTGCACATAAGTATTCAACATCAGCTGGCATGCTGTCCAGCACCTGCTTTCCTCCGTTCTCCCCTTTCCTTTTCCTTGCAGATGGCATCTATAAGATTGTGAACTTGAAGACAGGGAACATCTTATCTTTCAGTATCTTATAAAATGTTGGCCATTTAATAACAAAAACAGGAGCAGACTGACATGTAGTCTTTGAACTGGAGCTGCTTAAGTTTGAGGAACCTCAGCTAGCTCTTACCTTAGTGTAATGAGACTCTTCATGAAATAGCCACCAACTCCATCTCATGGAAATGGTCAGATTCTAACTTTTTCTTCCCTCTCCAAGCAATGAATTTAAATTCCACTTGTTATGAGAGCAAAACATCTGAATTATCCCATATAGTACAGTGTGTGAGTGGTCTCTACCTTGTATTTCCCTCCACCCTCAGCTGTTGCATTTCATACGTATTCTTCTTTATGGCTCCTGAAAGAAAATTAATGGGCTGCTTATTCAGTATTGCAGAGTTTCAGGTAACAAAATGCATGACAGCTATTTAACCAATACCTGGGTAGCCAGCCGGTAAGGGTGGC
Organism: Varanus komodoensis; assembly: GCF_004798865.1. Taxonomy (NCBI): domain Eukaryota; kingdom Metazoa; phylum Chordata; class Lepidosauria; order Squamata; family Varanidae; genus Varanus; species Varanus komodoensis. The sequence goes on along the minus strand of NW_025335268.1, from coordinate 19,969,170 downwards.
ATTAATGATTTTGGAGAAAGTTAACTAAGTACATCTATCACTTTGTCATGTATGGTAAAAGAAAGCATCAGTCAAAGGATAAGAAGGTAGAACTTTTTAGCTTCTCTTTGCAGGTAGCAGTGAAATCTGTTACAAAAATCAATAGAACTGGAGTGGTGAGCTGATTTTTTGTTGATTAGATAGAACATGGGAGTAGGAAGAGAAAGGTTGAGGATAAACCAGCTGTAGTCAAGTGATAGGAAGTTTACTACTAACGAGTGAAACATGTGGGACTTTTATGAAGAGCTGAGGCAGGTATCCTTCCCAACATATGCGACAAGCCCAAAATGTAACACTGGTCTGTAAGAGATAAAGTGGGGCAAATGCCCCTGGAGGATACTTGGTGTTTATTTGGGGCCCTCTTTGCGCACCATTTTTTCCTATATGAGAGTCCTATATATCTTTTGAAGGATTGGATTTTGCTCCCACAAAGCCTGTAATAAACTTTTACAGCCATTGGGTAATTGAGGTAAGACCACTTCTCAGCTTATACTTGCAGATTTATTAATTCTGTTCATGCACATGCTGCTTATTGTATCTAAGAAGCCTGCAGAATCAAAAAGTAAAATACCTCATCAGAAATGCAAATGCAGAATATGATAAGGACTAAACTAACTAACTGAGATTCAAAGTTATGAAGGGAAGGCTTAAAGGAGATGGGGCTTTGACAGGTGCTTAAAATATAGCTGGTACCTCCTGTAGAAGCAGGGACATTCCATAGGGTGGGTGCCACCATGGAGAAGGCCCTCTTCTGTCTGCAAGTTGCTACAAGACTTCCTCTGACCATCTTAGCAACTGGGATCCAACAACACTGGAGAACTTCCAAAATACCCAATAGACTCAGTTCCCATATTTGTCTTAGGTACTCCCCTTTTAAGAGATCCCTTTAGGCTCTTTTAGAAATGTAGAACTCTGAAGAAGGCTTGCAGATATCAGCTAGGGCCAAAACATGTAGGACTATGCTCTGGAATAAAACTAGATATTTTTTCTACACCCTCTTTTTTCCACTAAGCTTGATGATTTAGCATATTTGCTGAGTGCGTAGAGCTGGAACAGAATCACATTTTACTAGCATCCTGTAAGAAAGAGATTAGATATATAGATAAGTTCTTAAAGGTTAGTCTTGAGGCTTGGCCTCTGGGAATTGGTGTTTCAGGCAGTGGGGAATTGCTGACAAAGGAATCCTTTAGATATGTACAAAGAAGGAATGCAACAGTTATGACCCACTAGGGGAGCTCCATGTAGAAGTAATCAAAGATTGTGTACAAGGGGGTTTTATAATCTCTCTTTTGCAAGCCTGTAAATCTATAGTCAATGAAGCAAGCAGAACTGAATTTGGGACAATGCTTATGAAAAAGCCAGCTTCTTGTGAATATCAGCACTGTGATTGTGATGAAGAGAGATGATGAAAAGCAACAATGATATGTGACTTTGAGCAAAGATCCTGGAGAATAAATTTGAAGTTGTTGAAATGTAAACAAATTCAAAGTTGTATTTTTAAATTCAGTGTAAACCTTGCTTAAACCTTGTAAGCCATGGTGGTGAATTTCAAGGCACTAATATAGGGCTGGATTTGGTCTGATTACCATGCTAGACAGGTTTTAATAATCCCAGAGACAACCCAGAGACTGCAGATGAAACACCATCCACCTAATCCAGCCATACTTTCTGAGAAAAAGCTTCCAGGAAGAATATGGTTCTCCTAGTGGGTGAAAGACAGCCAGAGAGATGATACCTGTGCTTCTCAAGGCAAGGTGTTCCATAATATCAGTCCATTATAAAATTATGCACCCATGCTTTGCCATGTCACATTTCATTTCATTTTTTCTTTTCCTTTTTGGCTTTTTGTGAATAATAAAATGTAGGGTGTTTGATTATACATTTGATTATAAAGCAAAAAGATTGGAACACTCTCATAAGCAATGTATACATAAAGCCATTATTCTGGTTTGTCTATTACCAATGTCCAGGCAGGAATGTCACTCCTTCTGTTGCAAAAAGGGTCCCACCCATGCACGAGAAGGCCTCGGTACAGTTCAGTCCCATTGAAATCCTGCCAGTTTCTTTTATGCATAATATCTGTTATTTGTTATCCTTCCATTAAAGTTATTATACCCTGTCGGGTATCTGTTCCACACGCTATCAAGGAATGAACAGGCCTTATCTGAATCTTTTTATCCTGCCATAAAATCGGGCTGTTGATGGTGATTCACATGTGCTCGAAGAGGTCACCATTTATACCTTAGTCGGCAAAAGTGCGTCAGTGTTGGAAGAATGAGCTCCCTTGAAGCTGGAGGAAAGGTTACAAACTGAGTCAAAAGTTCTCAGCAGAAATTTTTCTGAGAACATCAGTGAGATGCTACTTTCCCCTTTTTCCCCTCTAGGAAAAGAAAACCACTTTTCAGATTTTCATCAGAATAATCTAAGCCACTGTTTTGTGTAAGCAGCCATCTCTTCCCTGCAAAGCCCCCAAATGAGATGAAGTTTGGGGCATTGTGGAGAATGCAAAGCAGTGGTCAGAGGGCCAACACATGATGCGGCGCTCTTGCAGGGGCAGTTAAAAAACCCTCTCCCAGCACTGTCCCTTAAGAAAAAAGAAACAAAAAGCATTGCTAGCATTCCTGTTAATGGAGAGCCTCCGAAAAAGTGTTGTGGCAGCTCCCTGGACCTTTCAGACATTTGATAAAATACCTCCCAGCTCTCAATGTCTCTGTTGACAAACTGGGTTAAGAATATCAAGATGCCATTTGTGTATGGTTCTGAATGCTGGCAGGTGCACAAGTATGTTGACAAAGGTGGATAAAACTGGAAGATGCCAACATAGTAGTCCCACAGGACTCAGGGAATAGTAATAGCAAAGGATCCTTTTTTGGTGCTGGTGCTGAAGACCGACACCTGAGCCTTCACAGCATCCTTTGGGCAGGCAAGGCCCAAGAGGCCTGGAAAAGATTCTTTGGCAACTGGGCCCTTTGTCCCCAGAATTCTCTGCAACAAGTTCTAGCTCTGAGGCAGAAATTGGGGAAAATCCTTAGCAGACAGATTGAAATGGAGTGATTTGCTGAAGAGAACATGTTTGAAAATGGTCTTAATTAATGACTTTGTATAAAGAAGTAGAAATGTCTAAAACAAATGCTTCTTACATGTTCTTTATATGTTTAGTATGCAAAGGCTTTGTTTATTAAAAGTTGATCCCTGGGAAAGTTAGGCCGAAAAGCCCCAAACAGTGAAATCAGGACAATCAAATTCCAGGTATTCCAATGTAATCAATAACACAGCTGACATAATGTTCACTGGCACTTTTGAATGGCATTCATGATTCAGAAGCTTCCTTGGATGCACTATACTCATGTTAGCCCAGCAACAACGAGTACACACACAATTGGGTGGGAAACATTAAGTAATCTATGGTTTAAATGTTTAAAGCATTGAATTGTATGAAACATTAACTTTATTAAAAATTGGTACTGTATGTATGTATGTATTTATTTAAAGCTTTTATATACCACCCAGTACAAGCATCTCAGTATAAGCACAGATGTCTTATTCATCAACATGTGCATTACATGAAAGGTTATTTTTCTAAAGATTCTGGTATACTAAGAGCTTTTCTACATAGAACATTTGCTTATAGGTTCTTTAGATGATGTCATGACAGTCCAGTTTCACTTCTGTTTGTAAACAATGCTTCCTGAGGGGCTCTCTCTCTCTCTCTCAGGGAAAAATGCTTATTATTTCAGAAAGTGAAAGAAAAAACTGTTTCCATGCCTGTATCTGCCATAATTCATTATACAACAGTGCCACCTAGAGGTCATATGGTGTAGGGTTGCACTTCACATGTTCCTTGTGGAGTGCTGGACTCTCAATGTCATACTGAAAGTGAAACTAAATGCAACAAATAGTTTTGTGTAAAAGAGCCTTTAGAGCTTTAGGGCCCTGGCCACTTTCAATCAGGCATGGTTCTTAGCATTTGGCTGCCTGTAGCCCAGTGCCAGAATTGAAACTCTAGCCATATTCAAATAGGGGCCTTGTGAAAATAGGAAATACTTTTGATCGCTTCATGCCAGAAGAACCCTAGGTTGCAAGGACGCTTCTCATTTCACTGTGTCTATTATTAGATTTCCTGCAGGGAAAACAATCAGAATAGAACAGCAACAAAAGTGTTTCCAGCTCCATCTGGAATGTGTGAATAAGACTTTGATTTCGGCCTCTAATGAAACACTGTCATCACCTATTTATGTGCTGATAACTTATCTGTGACAAGTTAGTTTGCTTGTTTCTATTTATATCCTGCCCTTCATAAAAACAATAAGATAAAGTGACAATAATATAAGTTAATAAGGATAAAATAAATCCATAAAACAATAAGCAGAGAGATTGGCTTGAAATGGCAAGCACTAACCACTTAGAAATTTTTAGGTAAAAAATATCAGGGCTTCAAATTGTGTCAAACTGTCAATAAGGCCATTGTCACACTTAACTCCTGGAAGAGGCCATTCCAAAGTTGGAGTGCTACCATGGGGAAGGCCTAAGGCACTTCCTTAATGTACTTCCCCGAACAGTGGGGCAGTGAGATAAATCTCTTCTCCTTCATCCCGTCTGGTTCTCCATCTAATCCAAAGGCTTTCTCCAGCACAGCAACAACATTGGGAGTGTCCAAGGACCACATTAAATAGTACAGTCGAATATTTGCTTTCAACGCAACCTCTACTTTCTGCCTGTCATTGGAGTGGGGAAAATCTCTGTGTAAATCTAATACATCCCAGATTAAAAGTTATCGCCCTTAAGTTAAAATTGTGAAGTCATAGAATAGCAGAAACGTAAAGTACTATACATCACATGTTAGACCATGTCATATCATCCTACACTGGACTTCAGGGTGGGCAGACTTTAGGCTTGTGGGATCTATCTGCTTTTTCACTGACACTCCCTCCCCTGGCAGAAGGCAAGCGCAAAGAATTGACTCAGGAGGGCAGGCATAGAATTAAAGAAAACAGTTCCTCTGTGCACATGTTCAGTCCAGGTGTTAGTTTTCAGTATCAGAACTGTCATTCATACACAATCTTGCTTTCTGAAAAAGTTTCTTGATTTTAGGAGATTAATCTAGAAAGGGGAAGTGTGTTTTGTATGCACTATTGGTAACCCACTGGGAATTAGAAAGATCTTTGCTGACCTTCTGCAAACCATCCAGAGACCAACCAGTAGATCCTAGTCTAAATCCCCTGCCCCCCTTAGCTAACATTTCCCAAGCTACACTACACGTCCAAATTAGGACAATTGCACAGCATGGCAGGACCAGCAGAACAAATACTTGGATCATGATTTTGGTAACTCATCCAAGATAATTCAGGGGAAGTATCTCTTCCCAATCACATGAAGTACTAGTTTGCCTTTACTGAGCACTACTTAGGTCTCATCTTGAGTATTGCTTCCATTTCTGGGCAGCCCAGTTTAAGAAAGATGTAGACAAACTGGGAAAGTTTTACAGGAAGGCAACAAAGATTATCAGAGGACTGGAAACAAAGCCTTATGAGGAGAAATGAGAAAATTGAGGATGTTTAGGCTTGCTTGCTTGCTTGCTTATTTATTTATTTGATATGCCACCTCATTATCCATATGCTCTCTGGGTGGCTCACAACATAATGAACAACATGTAACATCAATTAAAAACAATACAATTCATTAAAATGCTCACAGTATAAAAATTAGTCAATACCAATGAATCAAATCAGACCAAATAAAAATAAACAATTAATATATATGAAAATAGTCAAGGTAAAAATTTTCATACTAAAAGTTTCTCTGGTATTAAAATTAAAAGTGGCAGCAGCAGCAACATAACCGATTAAAACCATAAAACTATTAAACCAAACCAGACCACTCACCCACCAAAAGAATTATGAAACTGGGCCCTGAAAGAATACAAAGTGCTAGCTGAATATCAGATGGGAGCGTGTTCTACAAACGGAGTTCTGTTATAAAGAAGCCCTCCTCCCCACCACCGCCTCCCTTGCCTCACTGGGGGCAGGAATATGGAGAAGGGCCTCCAAGGATGACCCCAGCGATTGAGTTGGTATGTATGGAAATAGGCATTTCCTCAGATACCCTGGCCCTGAGCCATTTAAGGCTTCAAATATTATTTTCAGCATCTTCAATTGGGCCTGGATGAAAACAGGCAGCCTATGTTGCCTGAAGAGGACAGGGGTGATGAGGAGAGATATAACAGCACCCTACAAGTACTTGGAATGTTCTCAAACTGAGGAGGCCCAGGATCTCTTCTCCACCGTCTCATAATGTAGAACGCAGAATAATGGGCTCAAGTTACAGGAAGCCAGATTCCACACGTTCTATTAGAGAATTTCCATTGAATTCTTAAGAATTCAAGATGCAGCTGAATGATCACCTGTTAGGAATGGTTCTACTTAGTTCCTCCATTAAGCAGTGGGTTGGACCCAATGGACCCTTAATGTCCTCTTCCAACTCTTCTGTTCATGATTCTATGACCGACATGCAGTTCTGATCATTATCCTAGCTGCTCTATCTGTACTAACTGAATTTTCTGGACCGTCTAAAAGTAGCTTCACAAACATTGCATTGCAGTAATCTATCTAGGAGGCTATGGGGGCATGGGTCACAGAAGCCAGGCAATGTCTATCCAGAGTAGGTCATAACTGGCATGCCAGTTTAAACTGGTCAAAAGTACCCCATGCCACCAAAGAAACTTTGCTGTTACTGACCAGGTAGGCTCTACAAGAACTCCAGGCAATGATGCAGCTCTTTTAGAAGTTGCGACCACCTTCAGAAAAGGTTGGACAACACTTACCCAGACACATGAACCAGCTGATGGCTGCACCTCCATCTTGCCTGAACTGACCTTCACTTTTTTGATCCTCATCCAGATACTAGTAATGCTGCATTCTAAATTTATGAACAAATATGTTCAGTATTTTCATGTAGATGGAGGACAAGGTGGAATCTTGGAAGACCCTGGACCATGAATACTATGGAGTCAAGCAAAAGCACCAACCTACTTTCTGTCAATGGCCTTTCTTGTATGAGAGAAAGTAATTTAGTCTTGAATTCTTTTGAACTATAGAACTGTGATTTATTTATTTATCTATTTATCATGGTCACAGACCAGCAAAAGCCAATGTGGGCCAGCATAATAGATTAAACAATGTTTTTCCATTACCCCAATTAAAATATCTATTTAAAATAAAAGACAAATTGTAAGTCCAATATCCTGGAAACTGTCCCAACTGGAGCATGAAAGACATCAAATCACATGGGTTTTTCCTTTCATGCATCCTTTCTGCAACATTTATTTAATTAAAACATTTTTATGCCGCCCCCATCACAACAAAGCCTCGGGGCGGCTCGCAACAAGGACAAAATATAACAAATTGTACAATAAAAATATTAAAACCCAGTGCATCTTGGCTTAAAAGATTTAAAATCCTATAAATAACCAATAAATTAACAATTAAAATAAGTTTTAAATAAAAAGGTCTTAGCCTGGCGCCGAAAAACAAATAATGACGGCATCAGGTGGACCTCTCTGGGGAGCGCATTACATAGATGGGGCGCCACCACAGAGAAAGCCCTCCTCCGGGTACTCACCCTCCTAATATCATTCACAGAGGGTTCCTGGAGAAGGGCATCCGTTGCTGATCTCAAGGGGCGGGAGGGCATATATGGGCGCAAGCGTTCCTTTAGATACCAAGGACCCAAGCTGTTGAGGGCTTTATAGGTCATAACCAACACCTTGAATTGGGCCTGGACTTCAATCGGGAGCCAGTGGAGCTGATGGAGAACTGGGGTTATATGAGAATAACGCCCAGTCCCCGTCAGCAACCTGGAAGCTCTATTCTGCACCAATTGAAGTATCCGGACCGTCTTCAAGGGTAGCCCCACGTAGAGTGCATTGCAGAAATCTAATCGGGAAGTTATCAACGCGTGTGTCACTGTCGCCAGGCAGTCGTTCTCCAGGAAGGGACACTGCTGATGGATCAGCCGAAGCTGAAGGAAAGCTCTCCTCGCCACTGCCGTCACCTGAGCTTCTAAAGACAGCTCAGGGTCGAGGAGCACTCCTAAGCTGCGAACGCTGTCCCTCAGAGGGAGTGCAACCCCATTTAGGACAAGGCCCAAGTCCCACATCCCGAGGCCTGAACCACCCACCAACAGGACCTCCGTCTTGTCTGGATTGAGCTTCAGTTTATTGGCCCTCATCCAGCCCATTACCTCGGCCGGGCACCGGTTCAGCACAGCCACTGCCTCACCTGGATTGGTGGAGAACGAGAGGTAGAGCTGGGTATTCTGCAGCCCACACCTCCTGATGACCTCTCCCAGCGGTTTCATGTAGATGTTGAATAGCAAGGGGGACAAAATGGACCCCTGTGGAACTCCATGGCATAACTGCCATGGTGCAGAGCCATAGTCCCCCAGCAGCACCTTCTGAAATCAACCATTGAGATAGGAGCGGAACCACCACCACGCGGTGCCTCCAACTCCCAATCCCGCTAGCCTATTCAGAAGGATACCATGGTTGATGGTATCAAAAGCTGCTGAGAGGTCCAGGAGAACTAACAGGGATGCACTCCCCTTGTCTGTCTCCCTGCACAGGTCATCGTACAGGCGACCAAGGCAGATTCAGTGCCGTACCCGGGTTTGAAGCCGGACTGGGTCCAGATAATCAGTTTCCAAGAATGCTTGGAGTTGTCCTGCCACCACCAGCTCTAGCACCTTGCCCAGGAACAGGATGTTGGTGTCGAGGGCCAGTTATATAAACATTCCACTCTTTGTAGAGCAATAAAACTAAAATTCTTTAATGTTAATTGTCTACAAGATTTACAATTCTATAGATAAATTCCCTAATAGCGGTCCTTGCTAAGCAGATGTCAGCCCTATAATGGCTTCTTTTTCTCTCTGAGCCCACATGGGATCATTCTCCCAAGTCACGCCTTTCTTCCCTCTTATGCTGTCTACTTTGTAGTTGTTTAAATCTGCATAAAAGATGTCTGTTCTCGGCTTTTGAGAAATCTACGACACCTATTGTGTCTTTTGTTTCTGGCTCAGAGAGATCAGCATCGGGGGGGGGGGGAGGAGACAGTTTGCTCTGCCTCTTTCTGAGTAGAACTTGCAGCTCCCTCTTTCTCATGACTCTCTGCTTCTGATAAAGGTCCAGGTGTTTGCTCAACGTGCTGGGGCTCAGGGGAAGATGCAGTAGCTGGTTCAGCCGTCCCTGCATTGGGTTGTGGGGTCAACTCTTGGGCACTGGGTGCCAAGTGCAAGGTCTCCTTGTGAGTCACTGTTTCTGTCGGAGCTTCATGCATGACAGTTGGCCACCGGTCTATAATTGGCGGCCACCTCTGGATCCAGGGAAGCCTTCTTTAGGACTGGCCGGACTACCGCCTCTTTTAAAGAGGAAGGTGCCCGACCGTCTCTTAAAGAGGCATTGACCACCTCCAGGATCCAGGTCCCAATCCCATCCTGGCTTTCTTAAGTAGCCAAGATGGGCATGGGTTTAGTAAGCAGGTGGTAGGGCGTACTCGACCAAGCACCTTGTCCACATCATCAGGCCGCAACAACTGAAATTCATCCATTAATTGTGGACTCAACGGCGTTGTTGGCATCTCCTCTGTAGAATCTGGTTCAATAGTAAGAGTCAAGCTCGTGATGAATCTGAGTGATTTTCTCCCTGAAATGCCTGGCACAGTGGGCCTTCGAGGGTGGTACGAGATCTTTCTTTGGGCCTGGATGTATCAGCCCTTGCACCACCCGAAAGAGCTCCGCCGGACAGCATTGTGAGGAGGCAATGGAAGCGGAGAAGAATTTCTTCTTCGCCATCCTCACCGCCACAGCATAGGCCCAATAATAGGCTCTTAAGTGTGTTCGGTCAGATTCACCCCGTGATCTCCTCCACCTGTGCGCTAGACGTCTCCCAACCTGCTTCATTGCCCATAATTCAGGTGTATACCAAGGAGATGAATGGGCTCTGCCAGGTGGGAGAGGACGCTTGGGAGTGATCGTGTCAATAGCCCTGGTCATCTCCCCATTCCACAGTTCAACCAGGGCATCGACAGGAGCACCAGCCTTGTCAACCGGAAAATCCCCCAGAGCTTTCAGGAATCCATCAGGATCCATCCAGCTCCGGGGGCAGACCAATACAATCTGGTCCACACCCTTACAGAGGGAAAGGCCGCTCTCGAGCTCAAACCTTATGAGGAAGTGATCTGACCATGACAAGGGTGTCAAACTTAAATTTCTCACCCTCAGATCACCCTCTTCCTGCCCCGTAGAGAAAACCAGGTCCAGAGTGTGTTCACATTCATGGGTCAGGCCACTGACATGTTGAGTCAGCCCCATGGCCGCCGGTGAGAACCATCTCAGCATGGAGATTGAAGTCCCCCAGGACCAACATCCTGGGAGTCCTCAACACCAGGTCCAAGACGATCTCCGTCAGCTCAGGCAGGAAGTCTGTTGGGCAGAAGGGTGCACGGTACACCAACAGAATCCCCAGTCTGTCTCGATCGCCCAGAACCAAGTGGAGGCACTCCAGCCCCGGCCTTGAGAGGACAGGAAGCCCCACAAGGGAAATAGAAGCTCGATAAACCAGAGCGACCCCCCTCCCCTCCCCTCCAGGCATGGTCGGTGCTGGCCCAGGTACCCTGGTGGGCACAGTTGTGAGAGGGTGACACCCCCCTCCTCACCCGCCCAGGTCTCTGTGATACAAGCCAGGTCAGCCCGCTCATCCATGATCAAATCATGGATGAGGGTTGCCTTATTTGGACCGACCTGGCATTAAGCAGCAGCACCGACAGGCCCGGGGGGCAGCTGACAAGTCTACCTGGAATAACCAGAAAGAGGAACAGGTGTTAGCCATCTGTCCCTCCTTCTGCTATACAGACCCGATAAACCCCCAACGCCATAACGTCCATTGCCCATCACCACCCTGATGGCGGCACCCACGCGCTCCCCAGGCAACATCATAGTAAAGCACGAGACGCACCAATTAAAAGCAACCTAAAACCAACAATTAAAATTACTAAAAACTTCCTCCTTTAATCCACTGCTAGCCGACAGACAAAACCAAAGCCACCACCAAAGCCCCCGGCCAGCCCAGCCCCCTGCTCAGCCCCTGAACGGCTCCCAAACGGCGTCGTCACTGCCCTTAGGCTGTTGCCCTTTGGCTACCAGCCTGAGGTCACCGGCCCCGGTTGCCGCCGGCGCTTTGTAGGCCGCAGGGCCCCTCCCTGTGCCCCACCCTGTCCCGGCGCGTCTCTCACACACACCAGGGGAAGCGGGCCGGAGCAGGGGCCTGGGCCGGTGGTCCTGGCCTTGGGGCAGCAGCGGCAGCAGCGGGCGACGGAGCAGCGGCGAGTTCCGGGCAGCGCAGGCTCCAGGCAGCATGGATGGAGGTGGGGTTGTCCGACGTGCTGGTTTGCTCCCGGGGCTGATGTTGAAGTAGAGATAACATCTATATCTACTTCAACATCCACAAATAAAACATTTGCAGTCAATAAAATGGACACTGTAGACACAGGACAGTAGCTGAAGGAGCAATTGTCACTGCTAGTAAAGAATTGCTGACCCAGCATGTGAATGGGGGAGCCTTTTTGTCTTTCATAGGCAGATTCTGTTGAGATCATACAGTGAGTGGCAGGAATAAGAATCTTTATCCATTTTGCATAGTCCCAACACAGCATCAATCCTTTTGCTGAAACAAAGATTAGAAACTTGTCATTGACACTTGCTGCATTTGTAAGCTTCCAAGCTTGCATTGGTGCCAAGTAAATGGTATGAAAATCTTGCTTTTATTAAGCACGCCACTTACTGAGCATGCTTCCTGTTTCCTGTATTTACAGCCAATACTATTCAGCTTTTTTAAAAGTCACATTTACAGCTAGCTGAAGGACCAATCTGCTTAGATGAAAGAAAAGAAAAGAAAAGTTCCTAAAGAAGGTTAACAAGTCACCCACAGTATTCTTCAAACAGGACATAATCTGTGGTCTGACCACAAAAGAACTGAAATACTAGATCCATCTGGGGATTGATTTTTTGATTAAATCAGAACCAAGTAACAGTTTGATCTGTTTAGTCCACAGAAGAGATTGTTCAATTATGCCTCTTACTTGGATCAGTAAGGCTACGTCTTGCTCATTACCTCTGCCTCCCAAACTCTTCCTCAGTTTCAGATAGCTCAGGGGCCACCATGAAATCCAGTGATGGCTCCGCATCCCCAACATAAGGTCAGTCCAGTAGTACTACACACTTCCATCATGTGTGTTTTGGATGGAGTAACACACATTGTGGCACTAACATCATTGCTTCCCTAACCTGTAGCTTGAAGTCCATGTTCAAATAGATCTAGAAAGGGAACTCTAAGGATAGATAAGTGTTCTGATGTAGCGAACGCTTATTCACAAGAACTCTTGCTGTAATCCTTTTGTTAGCATTGTTTTTGTTGCAACAAACATAACAACCAGGTCTCTCTTGAGTAAGCTGTTCTGTTGGTGGGCTAGAACATTGCTAGGGAACATGGTGCCTGTGTCCACCAGTAAGTCCCCAGAGATGTTTCTTGTTGCTTACCAAGGTTCCCAACTTTTGCACTTGAACAAACAAACAAACAACATTTTACTGGTAGTTGGGATTGCTGGGAACTGAGATGCCAAGGCATGTGGTGACGGCATATAAAAGTTTTAAATAAATAAAATAAATAAATAAACTCGGTTTCTGTTGGAGTTGAAAATAGTGGGTCAAAAGCAGTTGCTTAGTGCATTGTTGCTCATGCCCCAGTGGGGTCTTTTACTCAGTCTTTTGGCATGTTCTTTGTAGGACTTCCCCTGGCAGCCATTTTGTGGTGTACAAAGGACAGTTTCTCAGATCTCTCACAGCCCACAAAGGTTGCTTGCCCTGCTCTAGATAGCTTCCTTATTGTTTGTCTAGCCAGTAATTTGAAGTGTATGTAGCAAATTGTTCAGGAAAATGATTTGTCCCAAGCGCCACACAATGAAAATGTGAAACACTGTATACAGTGCTCATTTGTGTGCTTGTGATAAACAATCCAGATGAAATTATTCAGCATGAGTGGAACAAAATGACTCCACCCAGTCGGGTGTCTGAACAGACTCTAAAGGATGTCAACAAATTAGATTTTAAAATTAAGCTTCCTGTTTTACCATCTTAGGTATTTAATCCTGTTTACTACAGTATGACTTTTAGCACAGCACAATATAAGTGTGTCTTTCCTCAATTGCTTTTGGTATTTTATCAGGTATGGCGAGCTTTCTGAGAGAATCCTCCCTTTCCACTGTTCATTCATCATCCATTTCATGTGGCTATGAAAGTCCTGATCAGTTCTGTCCATGCCTATTTTAAAAGCAAGCTCCACAGAGCTCAGTGGGCCTAAGTTCAAGCTGAGCCGGTAAAGGGTCGTGGCCTCAGACATCTTACATAGGTGCCTGCGATCTCTCCATGGCTTCTAGCATGGGGCCAAATGGAAACACTGATCCATCAGACACCAAGCGCGTCCATGCAGAGTGGCACAATATCACCAGTACTGGACTCTGAGGTGAATCTGTCCGACATCAAACGAAAATCACTGGTGTGTTTGCCTATTCCGCTTGGGCTGTAAGAAATAGAGAAAACCTTCACAGGTTTATTTTACTTTGGCTCCTTTCTTTATCCTTTCTCCCATTGCTCTGGGTTTTTCCAAGAAAATGGCTATATACGTTTCCATCTGGAGCCAATTAAGCAGGTGGAGATCTCTGTAGTCAGCAGCTCAGGCTCCTCTCTCTCCTGTGATGTCAACATGGCTTGGCCCAAGGCTTCTCTTTGCCAGCTGCTTGAGGTTGAGCAAAGCCACCATCATGAAAAACAACTTTTCCTTGATACCAAAATAACCCCAACTTGAAATGCAAAATGCTCTCCATCCCTGCCTGCACATGAGGTTATTAAAATACAGCTGCAGAAAAACTCTCAGCCATTTGAGGGAATGTTAACATGCTCCCTTTTCTGTCACTTGGTAGTTGGAGCAGTGAGGGTTGAACGCAGCACAAACTGTGCCAGGGCTCTCGTGGTTTTGTTCCCATGCACTTGGGTCAAAGGAACTCAGCCTAACTCAAGTCAATGGACAGTGAACTCAGCATCAGCAAGGATCACTGGTGGCAGTACGGCCTATCATTCCAAGCTGATCACTAGGCAGTGCAAACTGCTCAGTTTGCTAGAGAAGATCCCTTTTACTATAAATATAATTATTTATGACATTCTTTCTTTCCTTTTCATCAAAAATGGTATTCAAGATTAGCTGCCAATAATAATAATAATAATACCAAAATTAAGTATAACAAAATCTTAATTAAAACATCATCATCATAGAAATCCTGCTGGTTGAAGGCAGGGATGGAGGCCCCATAACTGGGAAATAACAGGGCAGGAGGAATGCTATTTACTCACTGACTCAGTGGACTTCACTCATTCAGACCTATCCAGATAATTCTTGCTGCAATTGTTCTTCATTTGCTGTTTCACCTTTTAGTCCTATCCAACTGCTGAGCAGACAGGAATTTTGTCAGAGATAACCATTCAGGAGACACTGGAAATGAGGCAGATTTCTAGAAATTAGGAATTCAAGATGGAAGGGACATGTGGGGTTAGGTAGTCTATCATCAACTTGACATCACTAGATTGCTCTGTAAAGTTCATTTATAACCTCAGGATCCTATCTCCTCACTAATTTCCAACAGGTAAGGCCAGAGTCAGCACTTAATTGATGCAGTGAAAGATGCAAGAAGCCAGACAGTGGGCAAACTTTTGAAAACAGTTCCAAAAAATTCAAGGTGCGAAGTAGACTAGCTGCAGACGCCATTTCCTGAAGTGATCTCTTGCTTGCTGCTCGCAACACATCCTGGCTTTCTCCTTCTGGGGAAGGAGGAAAGAAGTAAGTCTGTAAAGACGCTGAACAAGCCAAGATAACATGACAAGTCTGCCTTCAAATGATTTCTAGGCTTGAAACTGAGCTTTCTGAATGGATCTGCTAGAAATGAAAGTGAATGATGCAGAAAACCTTGGGTTTCAAGGACTTTTGTGTGTCAGTAATGAAACAAGGCATGATTCAGCAATAATGGATTTGAGCAACCAAGAAGCAGGCAATTGTACGGCTGTGTCAGTTTCTCCTATGAAAACCTAACAGGTTTTACCTCACCATTTGATGTCTTCAGAAACATATACAAGATCATTTTTGCCTGATTTTTATTTTTATTTACCTTTCCGTAAGAAGGCTGATCCAGACTATGTGCACTTATTCCTCACTAGCATTATTTTTCTGGCTGATCCATTGGTTTTATGCACTGACCAGTGACTGATATAAGCAGCTATTTTTGTATAGGGTGGCCACTTATGGATTGCTGAAGGGCAGGGCAAAAAGAGGACAAGTGTTTGTATTAAATCTGGATTTACCATTGATATGTATAGATACAAGTCTAGAAATATTTATCATCCTTAAAATTCTTGACCCTCATTGAAATCTGAAATGGGGAGAGGGTGGGCTGCTTATAAATCACCACAAAAGTGGGCATTGATTTGTGTAGTATGTCTGTATATAAATAGATGTGAATTTAGAAATGATTATTGCAATTTAAGAGGAATACAGCACATCTCCTCCTGTGGTGGAAGGCTGGGACCAGGAGAGCCATAGGCCTGCCTGTGCTGTTTGCCATTCAGGGCATTAACTGCTTCTGGACAACCATTCTTATGGATCTTTATTTTTAAAGTAGGATTCAGTGGGAATACCCTTCAAGTGGAGGATGGTCCTCAAGAAACATATTCGAATACAGAATCCGTCTTCTGTAAAAAAGGACATGTGACCGCCAAATCAAGCAGATGATATAATGAGCTGTGCTCCCTTGAAATGTGCTAAATATATGCTAACTACTGTTTCTGTTTAACACCTGTGAGTCAGGAGGAAATCTAAGGCAGCTTGCTTTCTGCTGCTCACATGGGAAACCAAGCAAAGCAATAGAACAGTGGTACCAGTGGAAGAGATGCAGGTTGGAGTGTTTTGATCAGGGGTTGGAAGCATTGCCCAACAGGATGGCTCTAGTTCTTTAAGGAAGGCTCTGAAACTTGGTTAGCCTTTCACTGTTTTCACCCAGCTTAAGTCTATTTCACTTTTAAACTTGATGAGTTGGCACTAAACATAAATTAGCTGTTCTCAGATGTGAAAATGAACCCCTCTGGCGCATGAAGAGGAAATGACAGTAATAATTTGTGGGTAATGTCAGTCTGTTTGCAGTTTTCTCCAATTTCCTTTTTTGTTTGACAAGACAGAAGACACCCCACATCTAAATAAAATAGATGGGTTTAAACCGCCTTAGTGAACTTTTTGCCTACATATGGGCTTTTAAAAAGTGTATTTTTCAAGTACTGTTTTGATCTGATCTGGATTTTGAGAACCATTTAAGGGAAAACATCCCACTTCTTATAATTACTTCAGATACTGAATTGATTTAATACCTTGTAAAATGCTATGGTTGCAGTTAAAGCTAGGAGAAACATGGCAAGAAAATGTTGCAAGAAGCTTTCATGGCTATAAATGTTCAAATACAAACCTGGTCAGTTACATGTCGCCAAGAAGGAAGGCAAAAGAAGAAAACTGCATGGCTAATCTATATGTATAGATGGAAATTTGGAGGTAATTACTGATTTAAATGGAAAATGCATTTCACAACAGTGGGGTTACTTTCAAACAGACTGTGACTAGACAGCCCTTTGAATGGAGGATGCTTTTGACAGTCCTTCCAATAGCCAGCTGTTCTTGTGGACACATGACTGCCCAAGTCAACCTGCAAACTTAGGCTGCCAAAATATAACAGTCTTTCAGCAAAGGAATGGAACCCCATGGATGCTCAGCAGAAGTCTAGTTCGTTCAGTTGTAAAGCATGCATGCCATTCTTAGTCCCAGATTCATGCCACTTCATCTTTTAAGGCTTTTCTGTTACAGCCTTCCATTAACAGATACAACATTCATAGTTTAACAAGGAAATGAATCTGTTAGCAAAAGCAGACTGAATCCCACAAAAGGAAGGCCTGGCAAACTTTACCAGATCCTAAACAGATGGTCCTCTGTCTAAGCAGCCAGCAGCAAGTGTAAAGGAGCAGACCAAATCAAGTCACACTTTCAACAGAATGAAGCTGCTACTACTGCTACGCATACTGAACATACTGGTCCTTTTACATGCAAGATGTCCAGGCTGGGAAGAAGCTTACTTGAGTCTGCCCAGCTGCTATGCAGTATCCTTCCTCATGTGCACACACATTTGTGTCCCTTGTTTGCATGCAAAGATGAAAAGGGGTCACGAGAGACCACAACCATTTGCAACCAAGGGTGCTAATTAGGTCTGCCCCCTGAGTGAATCTTGTCCTCATGTCTGCTAGCTACTCTAAAAGTCTAAGACAAATTAACCTGGGGGCAGAGGGAGGGCATTGATCCCCTACCAGTGCTATTCCAGGAAGGGTTCTAAAAAAGCTGTTGTTCTCTTGCGGTGTCTCTCATGCCAGATCTAGGGAATGTACTAGGTGTGCATCAGGGGTACGTACAGCTGTGTGAGCACATTCCCCTTCCGTGGCCCCCCACTAAATTCCCCCACTCAGCGGGTATTATTATAATTACATTACCCTGCACCCAGGCCCCAGCTTTCTTCCTCTTGCAAGGACCCAAAGCACCTTGCAAGGTCTTCTTCCTCTCCATTGGATCCTCTGCGACTGACCCAAAGTCACCCAGTGAGCTTGAAGGCCAAGAGGGATTTCCTCAGTCAAACCCACGCGCTACCACACTGCACACAAGGCAGGCGAATTTTGCAAGGTGAGTTCTCCTGTTTGAGTGAGGCACTACAGAAAGGTGCCTCTCCATTGTGGGCCATGGCCCAGTGAGCAAGATGTTGGGGGAAGCACTCCGTTGTGCTTCTAAGCCTTCTTTATTTGGCAGTTTTCCTATCGTGAGAGTGTAAACTACCAACTCAAGCCAGTAAAAATAATGCTGCTAGAAGTACATCCACTTCTCGAGTTGTGAAGGTCTGCGAATATTTTTTACAAAGAGGAAAAGGGTCTCTTTCTGCTTGAACATTTCAATACAATAGTTCTCTTAACAGTTACTTGAGTGGGGACTGAAAGTCTTTAAAGGCTCCATTCTTAAATAATAAGAGCCATAAATTGCAAAGAATGTTGGCCATAATGAGGACAAGTTACTGGCTCCTCACACCTCTGGCTCACATGTATAACTGTGGAGTAAAGTTTGTCTGTTCCTTTACCTGGTGCCATCCATATACACATTACACTAGCGGATGCTAACAGTGCTTAGGTGGTGGTGTATATGCAGTGGCTTGTCTGACTTCCCCATTTCTACCTCAAAGTTTGGTTGGCTTTTAGTTTCCCAAATGTGAGCAATTGTGTTATTGCAGTTCAAATGGGAAATGGATGCACATGGGCAAGTATTTTGTAAAAGTGTGTACCCAAACACATCCTTTTTTCCACTGACTAAAGCATGGATTTGTTCCCCATGCAGATTTTTATAGTGCATGTTTTTCTGACTAGCACTTTTCTGAATGTGCTTGCAAGCTCAAGAAAATATGAGCCCTCCTGCTCCATGTACTCGCTTTCATGTTTGGATTTAGGCTTGCAAACAGGGTCCGTTCTGATCTGAAGTGAAATTCTTGTACATTGAAAATCAGCAAGGTCTGTATTTTAAACCTTCACTGAAACACATGCGTTTCACTTCAAATGTCTTATAGATGCCTAACAATCCACATAGATGGGAAGATTGTGGCCCTTATCCATAACACCATAGTCAGGAGTTTATTTCCTTATTTGTTTGTTCGTTTACTTCTTTAGGGACAAAGTCCTGCAAAGCACATGTAGCATCCTTTGGTAATGGATGCATAGAAATGATATGTACTGCTTGGCACAAATTGATTCCAATTTTGGTGTTCAACCTGGATATTTCATGATAATTCATTGAATTTTAAGGGCTGTGATAACACAGGAACGTAGCAACACCTGAGGTGAGAATACTACACTCATTGCTCATCAGTGCTAGTTAGAAGATACATGTTTTCAAGGTTTGCAAACTACTGAAGAGACACTATCATAGAAAGTCCAGATGGAGTTCAGTTGACAATTTCTGAAATGATCCAAGTGTTGAAGCCCCACAGGAAGCCACAGACATCAAATACTGTTATACGCTATCACATTTCTTAATGAAAAAGTCTCAGGTCACTTCAATAACTCCCAGCAGAGACTTTTCAGATTCATGTCATGATGCACAGAATTTCCAAGGGCATGCTAATGACCAAAAGACCCCCAAACTAACAAAGAAAAAATCATACCCTTTAAATGAGTCTGTGTAGACTCTACACTGTAGAGCAAATATGCCTTACATGGATGTCACAGCCAAAGCATCTGTCAGCAACCCAATGCCACTTTCACACACACAAATAAGACAACTCCAGACAGACTGGATGCACCAGATTGCACTGGTGAGTCTAACAATGTCATCCAGCTAGTGATTCAAAATTCCAAAGGAAAGATTGTTCGGTGCCCTTTGAGCCAGTTCATACATTTCTGTCTCTCGGATGCCCTGAATGTGCTCATTAAAATTTGCTGAAGACACCTGGAAAGCACTAAGCTAGGTACCTAAACTGTGAAACCATAACACCTAAAACTTGCCATGCATCCTAAGGGCTGCTTATTATTAGTACTATTTAAAAGTGCATCAATACGATCGACGTTATATTTTCAGCGTGTTCGTCTGACTGAAGTAATATTTTCAGCCACCTGGGGCAGACTACGCTTACAAGCTGGCTACCCTTTACAGTTGAAGTGACTGGAGACACGTAGACCACGATCTTTGTACAGATCCTTCCTTTCCCGTGTGATGGACAGTGTTCCTCAGGGAAATGCAGGTGTCAGACCCGCACCCGCAGGGCTACACAGGTGCACCATGGCAGGACTATGCCTTGGGGTGTCAATGGTCACAGTTTCACTCACACAGGATGGCCATAACATATTCAACTTCAACAGCAGCTTTCTTTGAAGACCTGTCCTATCTATTCACTAGCACATAATGCGTAGCTGCACAATTTTCTGTGTTACATTCCACACAGAGGATTTTAGAATAGTACTTTGAGCACTGCATAAATCTATGACAGTTTGTAAAGCCTTCTGGTTATCCTCATGAGTAATATGTAGCCAGGAACTGGCCAAGGTTGCCCAAGGACTTTGATTTTATCCAAGTGAGTGAATCAAGAAGGATTCACACACACTGGGCAGATAATTTCCCAGGAAGTGAGGATTCACAAGCCGATTTCTCCTTTTGCTTTCAGAGAGAGATGCATAATCACAGAGAGCAGCTTCTGATATGTTCCCTAAACATTCCTTGCAAAAGCAGTGTGGCTGACAAGCACCGGAGAAGACCGTTGCCAGAGTTCCTTGTCATAAAACTAGAATCAATTCTCTCCCACTTACCTTGAGTTTTCCATGGGAAAAAAAGAGCTTGCAGAGCATAGAGGAAGTTCAAAAATGCCTCAAATTTGGATTGCATAATTCAAAATCACCTTCTGAAACCCCAAGGTGGGTCCAAAGCTTTGGGACTAGCCCAGATCATTTTGAACTTCCTTGGACCTTGAAGTGTTCAAAGATCTTGAACGTGATTTGCTTTGCCTCAGAATTTCTGCTTCCTTTGACTCAGATGAACACCCCTAGCAAAACCAGTGCCAACTTTTTTTTTCAGACACAGTTTGAATCGCAACAAAGTAATTTCCTGGTAAATTGTCTTTTTTCAGTAGGACAGCTGAAGAAATATCCAATATTCTTATTAAGTACATCTTTATTACTCTTTGTAACCTATGTTTTTATCTTCTGGCATTGCATTTGTTTAGAAACTGTCAGTTTTTCAAGCTGATGAATATAAAGAATTTGAGATTACTAGAGAATGAATCAACAAGATATCATTTGCCCATATTATTCCACAGGCAAGGCCAAATCAGTGTTCTGTCATTCTTCTGTCACTCTATTATCTCTGGCTGATGTAACTGTACTTGTGGATTGTCATAGAAATAACTATCAAATTTACAGGTATCACATGATAAAGATATCAGCTGCTGCCTGCTGCAGTCAAAAAGCAGTTATTGTTTTCTTCTACATACAGACAGTGTGCCCAGAAGATTTAAGCAAAGATATCTACTAGGGCACAGAAAAAGTCATCTGGAAATATTAATGTTACATTCCTAGCAATGACTCGAGATGCTAACAAACACCAGCCAGAGTGTCAATTTAAGAAAATGTATTGCCACCAAAAATGCTTTCTGAATAGTAACTACCAGTTAGAAACATACCATGGATCATACATAGCATTGCACTAGGTCCTGCATGGGATTGCTTTACTGAGTTTGAGGAATGTAATTGTATAGTCCTAGGTGATCTGTGCAAGAAAGTTTTTTCCCCAAACCTTGCTAATGTACCAAATTTAGTATGACTGTTTCAGAAATGGTCATCTTCAGCCATGTTCTACAAGTTACCGTAAAGATGGAAAAGAACATGGATGTAGATAACACAGTAATAGCCTCTCAGTCTGGCCAGCTAGGTTGGTGACTGAGTGGATGTCCAATTGGGAATGGCTTCAAAACAATTCCTTAACCATTCAATTATAAAATACTGAGTGAGAACAAATGGGCCCAAAAGATAAAATTATTAACAAAATTGCATAAACTCTCAGTAAGAAGACATCTCTGTGAGAAGAACCTGAGAGACTCGTACCAAAGAGGTTGATCTCAAAGTTGAAGATAAGTATTGATTCCTGAGAAGAAAGGTTTGAAAGTGTTGAAGAGGTCATGAATGTATTGGATGTGCGTAGACTAGCAATGTGTGAGCAACCTATTTTGTAGGTGGGTATCCATTGAATTCCCTGAACTTGGGTCTGCTTCATTATGACTATGAGTTTGAGTTCCCAGCAAATGTCCCCACCATTTGAGTGGTGCTTGCCAGCACGACGTGAATGCTGGCAGGCAGTGTTCCTCTCCCATGTCACGTGCCGTAGTCTTTGTGCTGTGTGTGATGTAGAGGAAGGTTATTGGTTGAACTCTGTGGTCATGCAGGAAGAAGTGGAATAGAAGTGAGGGTGGTTGGTTATTGGGGATAAGGAAAGGAAGGCAGGGGAGGGCAGATTATGTGAGTGAACCATTGAGAGTGAGACAGGTGAGAGTTGGGGAACTGGAAGCAAGATTGTTGATTTTACTTTGAGCATATGAGTTGCTATACTGCTGTTTTCCTTATACATATTTTCATATGTTTTCATATTCCTTGTTGAACTGAAATATTCTCATTCTATTAACTGTGAGATAAATCCAACTCCCTGTTTGAGAAAAGTCCAAACTTTACTGTTTTCTAGACAGAACCCATGTTGGTAGGGTTTCCCCTTGGGAAATATTTATTTTTCACCATACTTACATCACAGCTGTTGGATAACTCAAGAGGAAAGGGTTGGTATTCATCTTTCAAGAATTGTTTAATATACATGTTCTGATTCAGACTCACCACGAAAGCTTTGTAAATAGTTGAGCATCTGTCTTCAGGTATTTCAGGCTGGTGTTTTTTTCCTGCTATCCTTTTTGCAGGCACACTGAACAGACTCCAATGGGTTTTCTATCTGGTGGTTCAAATAAGGTACAGCTTTTGTTAACAAGTCCCTTCGCAACAAAGGCAGTGTACCGATTTTTATATTAGCAGATCTCTGCAAAAGTCATCAACAACCCCTTTGTTTGCGGTGACCATGCTGGAAATGACAACAAAGCCTTTGGTTTTCAGGAGTTGATTTTGAAATGCTCCACAACTTTTCGCCTGCATCCCCTTCTGAGCCAAACTTGAGGCCTTGTATTGCTTTTTGTGATAATGGGAATCTGTGCCTGCTACTGCCGCTCTCTAACTCCTTAATTAGTTGACTTATCTGTGTGCCACCAATTATCCAGCATCTCAGTGCCAATAGATTGTCTCGTCAGTGGCACCACTTCAGTACTATTGGTTATGGCATTTATTTGGCCCCCTGCCAAGGCTGCATGCCACGGGTAGGGTTTGCTACAGTTACCTGCCGTAGGCCCCCTTGGTTTTGTTTCTCCAGTGGGTGCCAAGGACCCCCTTCTAATTTTTCCAGTGCCTCTTGTAAAGCATAGCACTGAGATTTACAGGAAATGGAATTGCACAGAAGGCCTGAGTCCTGCTCTTCTATTTCCCACATTTCCCCCTGATGCAGTGTATCCATAGTTCCCAGAATCCTACCGATGGCTGCCCAGGACTCATCAAATACTGCCAGAGGCTGCACTGACATGGGGGAGAGCTTCGCAGTGGCACTTTGTAGCAGAATCCCTCAGCCCGAGATTGAGGCCTGTTGTTGTTTTCATCCGGTTAGTCCAGAGAGATTGCAAATAAAGTAATTATATTGTGACTAGCAAAGGGAAAATACTTGAATGCAATTATTTAAAATAGATATCATTAAGCATGAGTCAGAGGAAGAGATGGTTTGATCGTGTTGCTGATGAACGAGCATGAATTTGGGTGAACTCCGGGAAAGTGGACAGGAGGGCTTGGAACAGCTGTGTGGCTGAACAACAAATATTAAAACATTCCTCAGCCTCAAAAATTCTAGAAACATTGTATTCTCATATTTGTTTCAGGGAGGATTAAGTATGAAATCAATAGGCCACCATTGAGTTGAATCTGATTTTTTCCCCAAGCTGACTCCATTAAATTAACTGTAAAATTGATAGCTATTATCTTGCATATGTTCTTCATTATGCTGATGTTCTTTCCAAGGAGCTGAAGTTAGCAAGATTTACCTCTTTGAACTTTCTCCTCACTGCAATCCTATGAAATTAGTTGGACAGGAGAAGAGAATGACAGATCCAAAGCCATAGTACATTGGGAGTTGCAACTTCTAACTTTCAAGCTCTTTTTTGGCAATCTGACTTCTACACTGCACTGGATTTCTTATCACAGTCTAACAGTTTTCACCATTTAGCATCACAAACACATGTGCAGAGTTTAAAGTTTACCCATTTAATTCAGGTGCTGGCTTTCTGATTTATCTCCATTTAGAAATAATGACAAACAACTCTGACACAACATCCATTTGAAATCAAGAATGTTTTACTGCTCACCAGATTTTATTTAAGCCTTCTATTTTACTTTGCCCATTTATAATAAGTTAAGGAAAACACAGAAGGCAGTCTTTTCTCTGTGGCTTATGAAATTTGATTTCAAAATCAAATCAGCAAAGATCATGCCATGGTTTATAAAACAAATTGATATTGTCAAGTTGTTTACTTGGAAATCTTCTAAAGCTGAGCAAAATAATTTTTACAGCATGTTTGACAAACAGAAAGTGGGACCTTGTGGAAGAAATCTAAAACATGCATTTGTAGGTAAATCAAGGTAAAAATAAATAAGGTTCCATTTTCTTTTTCTTGTGACAGATTTCTGTTTATTTATTAAATCTTTTCTGTGTGCAAATATATGTCACCTAATAATTATTTTACAGCTTAATAAACAATGGTATGACTTCTTTTTAATTGAAATTAAATTTCAATTTAATCATGGCTGTGATTTACTATGTCAATACCCCCATTGGCAGTTCCTAATTTCAAGCTTCTGTGAAGAACAATTGTGAAATTGTGGTAGCATTCTTAAGTATTTTAAAATACATAGGAACTCGTTGCTCTTTGAGAGGATTTGTATAAGCCTGCAACACACCAAAGGACACATTGTTTAAATGTTAGATGGTAGGTATTTGTGTTCCCCATCCTTACACACACAGGTGCATGAAGTCATGAAGGTGCATAACTTCATTAATACCATTAATAAGTTATTAATACACATCACATGGGAAAACGGCCTGTTTTTAGGAGATGCACTAAAATTTGTTTCACCTCATAGAAGAAGGTTATCTAACCTTTTTGATTTGCACTATGCCTGTTCTTGAAAGTGAGTTTTGTTATAGGCTTCCTTGCCCTCAGGCTTCCTTGCCCTCAAGTCCTTTAGCTAGGAAAAATGGGGTGAGGTGGGGTGGAGAGATCCTCCCTCCAGGAGAGAGAAGCTGCAGTGTTAGAAGGATTTTGTCTGTTTCAGTGGAATGGGTGGAAAGATGCTCAAGGCAAGTTCCACTCTTGGTAGGTGGTGCAGACAACTCAAAGCAGGGCTGGATTATTTATTTGGCACAGAAGTTATAGCACCAAGGTCCACAAAACTCTCAAGTGTCCGTGAAAAGTTTGGAATCAACAAAAAGTTTGAATTCAACCAAATCATTGTTTGATTTAGCGGTCCCCTTCCAGGGACCAATGAAAATAGCTGGGGCCTACAGAAGGAGTCTGGCAACTTAGTGTTCACTTTAGCAAGTAGCACTTTAGCACTTTGTGTTTTGGAAATGGAGGGGTAAAGGGATTTGGATCTACTGGATTCAAGCTCTATTTGATCCAAAACAATCCCTGAATTGTGCAAATGTCTCCCTTGGTTTCAGTAGGGGAAGGAATTTTAAAAATTGAGATTAACTAGGCTGAAAAGCTTGGACTGACCCATCAGCATTTATTGGGCAGACTTCACACTTGTTGAGAAGAACCTCAGATGAGCACAGCATCTCAATTTATCCTTATCCTCATCTTATTACACCTGTAGCAATTTATAGTCTACAGTTGGGAGACCTTTCTATACATGGACGGTCTTTAGAACCATAGAAATCAATTTCCAAAGAAGAGTCTCTGTAACCCCAACCTACTGCTTAAAATGCCAAATTACATATATAATTACAGGGGGTGGGGGAGATAATTTACCTAACTTTTATTTGCCGTCTTTGCTCATTAACTTTAGAAACGGGAATCTTTTCATTGCTTATGTTGTTGTTTTAGCAGAAGAATGTACTCTGTTCTAATTTTATATTTTATTCTAAGGAAAACCTTAGCTTCTGTGCCTTTATTGATTCTGGCTTTTGATGTACATGTACACCTGTTTTCTGCACTACACTAATGAGTATATTGGTAAGAAATGAAATATCTCATTATTGCAATTCTTTTAATCTAGCAGAGTTGGATCTTTTGCCCATAGACAAGTTTTGAAGTTATCTCAGGGGAGAACCCCAAGAGCATTGAGAGATTCCCATTTCTAATAGGAGAGAGTTGGATGAGCAGAACATTTGGCTGCAAGACCCTGTTGGCTTTATGCTTCTGCTTTTGGCAGTAAGAGAACTACAGCAGTGGAGTAAATGAACACGCTGCCTCTTGAGGATTAGATACTTGAGATGTCAATGAGCAGAATTCAGTGTGTAAAGCCAATGTGCACATTTAGGGGTAAGGTGGGGGCAGGGGGAAGCATAATTTAAGCTGTTAAGTGAAAATGCAAATTCACTCTTGTCCAAGCAAATTTCAAATATTAGTACTACAATCCCTCAGCAATTAAAGGTATCCATCCTTTTCTTTCAGGTGTACCTTCACAGAAAAAAGGTTACCTCTCTTCACCAGCTCTGTATCAGACAAGTGTTAGATTCCTCACAGCCAATAGTTCCTGGGCAACTCATCATTTCTGCACACTGCCACTTCCTGTTCTGGAGATTAAGCCTTCTGGGAGCTTGGTGTGCCTGAAGCAGCCTTGACTGGGTCATGGGGTGGGAAAGGTCTGGTGGTAGACACAGTGAGGGGCCTATGGTGGAGCACTGTCATTTCTGGTGGCTTTGGTGGCCTGGCACAAAAGTGATTGATTCGCCTTATGTTAGTTACAATTAAGTCAGTACTGCAAACTCTTTGCATAAGCGAGGAATGGTGAACATACGGCTGTTTGGATGTTGACTGCAAATAGCAACTCCCCGCACTGCTAGCCAGGGTTGGGATGGTGCAAACTGCAGTCATACAGCATCTGTGGGGCTTCACATCCCCTGTCCAACCATAAACCAGTGGAGGTGTTTTGCAATATTGTCATCCTTTGATATTGTTTGCTATGAAATGGTAGATTTTCTGACTCATCATTCTCATATAAAGGCCATTTTTTCGTGTTTCACTGATTTGGAATTACTTGTTTAAATTGGATGACTGGAGTCAGAGATCTCGATGTCCTTTAATCTTTTGGCAAGTGGTCCGAAGGGGTGGCTGCAAAGATGGCTTTTGTGGTGCCTTCTCTACTGCCTTTTTCCATTAAGTGGCCCTATTGGCCCACTTTAAAAACAGCATGATGGTTGGATCTAGTACATTCCTGATGAACATGAAGAATTAACTTCAATAAATGCATTTAAAATTGACTGCTCTTTGTCATGTTAAAAATACCAAACATTTTACAGCACACAAACATCTCAACACAGAATAAATAAAGGATAACATGGTTCTAAAAGATCATTATATTTATAATTCCAGACAGAAACAGAGATCAAGTGATCTTGGATGCACCGAGTGGATGGAGCATTTTTCCTCGTTTCTCTTCCCTCCACAACAGCCAACTTCAGAAGTTCCCCTAACCTTCCAGAGACCATTTGGAAGCTGTTGGCAGATGTGGTTTGCCCCCTCCCCATTTTGCTGATGGAAGCAAAACTAATCCAATGGATATTCATTAAGTTAATGGCAGTACAATGCTCTCTTTTCACAAGCTTGATTCTTTTTAAAGCTTATTTTAGAAACTTATAGCACACATAAGACAAATGCTGTATCAATACATGTGGTATTTGTCATTTTTTCTCAATATATCTGAAAAACAGTAATTCCATTGTACATGTTCTAATCTTATTACACCACCATGTATTATTTCAAGTATGTATTCTATTGATTTTATCTGATGGTGAATACCAGAATCTGTATCTCCATAACATTTTATTTCCAATTATTATGTATTACATTATTTGCAGACATTATCAGTTCCAAGTCTTTTTCCTATTTCTGACAATGATCAGTGTTTGTAACTTAGGGCACAATCCTAAACATGTTTGGGCAGAACAAAAGTCCTATGACTCCAGGCACAAATACAATAGTCGTTGTTGATTTTTTTCTCCCTTCTAAACATGCGTGAGATGTTACAGTCTAGAGCCCTAAGTCTACTTACTTGGGAGTGAGTCTCGCTAAATTCAGCGGGAGCGACTTCTGAGTAAATATGCACTGGATTACATTTAAGAGCGGTCCTTTAAATCTCTCCTTCCGCCTCGCCTTGTCTCTCACGTCTGAAATGGTTTTCTAGCTTAGGGATGCGGCATCTGCTACACCGAGGCTGCTTGTTGAGTTGCCCGATTTAAAGACAGAGCTAACAAAAGTGCAGTTCGGAGTGAACAATGCATGAACAATGACTGAAATAAAGGGCCATTGCTACACTGACTGGAGTAATTTATATGGTATCAATTTGGATAATGCACCTACTGCAGTCAACTTTCATTTCATTCCTTATTGTTTGTAATCGTCTGTGTTCATTCTTCTGAATATCAGCTTTGGGGGGATCTCTTAGTCCATACCTCTTCTCCCCCCTTTTATTATTTAATCTCCTTCTCCCTTTATCTTCACGGGCCATTAAATGTGATTTATTGTTTATCAAATAGCAGTCTGGCTCAATTCTGTTTGACAAATGCTAATACCAAGCCACTTTTCTACCGACTCGTTAAATTCATGGTATCACAGCATGACAATATGAAAAGAAAGAGCTGCCTCAGACGCTTCACAGGGAGGACCAAAACAATGGATGACATTCTAGCTTCCCTGAAGTCAGTGGCAACTCTGAATGAAGCGCATAGAGTGAATGAAGTTGGCATAGCCCCTGTTTTGTGCTTATTCATTTGGATCTTGTAACTCCCCATCCTTTGTGCCAATTGTTTCACTCCTGGGAGTCATCCCAGCATGTCCCTTGGAAGTTGGTAAGCTATGGAGCATTGAGGTGGCAGTCTCTGTTATCTCTGAGGTGCCAAATGCACAGCCCTCAATGGATGCTGCCCTGGTTGAGGTTCCGCAAAGAATTCCTCATGTCACATTGCCAATCCCTGAGTTGGAAGCTGGTCCCGATTCCTCGGTGTGCTTTCCTCCCATTTTGCTTCTTTGCAATGCTTAATCTGGCAGAGTTAGCGATCACAACACTGTCACATAGAGAAATGTGATCACCTACACAGCGCCGTGATGTCCTTGCATTCACAATGCTATCTCTGATAGACTGGGTTGATTTGAGAAAGAAAAAAGGGCCCTAACAAAATCATAAAGAAACCACACATACCCCAAATGTGGGAAAGGAAACAACCAACCATAAATGGGCCTTCTAGTTAAAAATTATCAAGTGACCATTAGGTGATAGGAAATTTCAAAATAAAGCAAAATCGCTCAAGACTGAATACCAGTCCTAGACATTAATGTATTGAGAGCTGATGAAGGCATGGGATGGAGACATGGAATACTGTTCTCATAGGTCATCCTGTTTGGTCCGTCTTTGGAGATGAGGTGATTCCGACGGGAGACCATTTTCAGGAAATGAATCCCTTCACAAGAGTTCAGAAAGTCTTGTTACCACAAGTCTGGAGAAATTCAGTGGGAATCATAGGAGCGTTACAGGCTGGACACGGGGAGATTATTTGCTAACTATTGGTCCACATCACTGTTGTGCTTTTCTCACAGCATCACAGTTTTGATAGTGCGGTATTGATAACTTACCACTGGTTGACACAATAAAGGAAAGTTTATGATTGTGCCAGAGGATGGAAAACAATTTGATCCTTTTCTTTTCCCTAGCAAAGGACAAATGATGCAGGCAGCTAAGGAACAAACAAGCAAAATACGTGTTGTACATCACTTAAGCAGCAGGAAAGGAAGGGATACAAAAATTGTCATGAAAGAAGTCATAAAGATTATTTGCAGTAGCAGGCACCAACAGCAGAATTCTCATTTGATAACAGAACTAGGAAATATAGTCCATAAATATTTGATGTGATTTTTATAGACTTTCCCCCAACCATGTTGTGATTATGGTTTCAACTATTGTTGAAAGCAGAGCTATAATTTTTCAAAGGTGCTTAATCTTTTTTGCAGAGTAAGTAAAGGAAATGAAGAAAGCATGAACATTCGTTCAGGAAAGGTGTCAGTGAATGTTCTTGTTTGTGACCTACGTGACCTGCCAGTCTGTAGGGGAAGTAGGGGATATAGATCCTTCCTCTGAAGTTTGAACTTCCGAAACAATTCCTCCTGTGCCTTGAGGAGGGATGTATGGATTTGCATTTTGTGACTTGTCAGGCACTTGTCCCATCATCCACTCATTGACAGAATTGGATTTTGCGCAGAAAAGTGCATACCCATTTGTACAACTTCAGGTTTGTGCAAATTTGCATTTCCAAAAATGCACAAATCTCCCCAGAAACAGAAGTACCCTCAAATGCACATGCTTGTCCTTTAGTCTATGGGAAGGGATGCACATTTTCAGTCAGTGATTTTATTTTTCATATTTTTCCATATTAAATTTGCATATCATTATGAAAGTAAAAAATAGCCCACAGGTCTGTAGAATCCATGCACCTTGTGAAGAGCAGGTCTGTGGTGGAAACTGTGGACTGGATTCATAGACAACCAAGCTCATTGAATCTGTTGCAGGTTTTCCCATGTTCTCAGTCTTGGTGTGAGGAAAGCTGCAACAGACAATCAGCCAGTGAAGTGTGTGATTTGAGTGTTGGACTAGGACTGGAGAGATCCAGGTTCAAATCCCAACTTACTAGGAGTTGTTTGAAACAGAGAAAGCATCTGCATGTTTCAGCAGGATATACTTGGAAAAAGATGACAGGACCCTAAGGAAGAAAGTGCCTTTTCAAAATGTGGCAGGTTTATTAAAGCTTTTTTCTGGTACTTGAGAATATTTTATTGGCAATTGTTTGGGTCAAATCTCCACTCAGCCTTGTTGTTTGCTGGGCTGGCCACTGTCTCTCAGCCTAATTTAAGGTCTAAGATGAGGATAAAGGCATGGAGAATAATGGAAGTTGCTCAGAGCTTCAAGGAAGATTTTGACTGATGTTAAAAGTAGCTGTTGGGATCTGGATTACACCGTAGGCCTGGCACTCTGACTCTAATGCACACCAGCTGGGAGACCTGAAGGAGGAGCTAGATAAGAACAGGCTCTTCCCTCCAGTCCTTGCCTCACCAACAAAGGTCTCTCTGCCCTGCTGTTGCTCAGTTGCTTCTTGGATGCCTGCTGCCTGCATCCCTACCTGTAGACCCCACCTTCCTGCCTCTTGGATCTTTTCCTGACCTTGCCTGCCTCACCGTGCTACTACTGGACCCTTCCATGTGTTCCTGCTCTCGGGTACCAGTTTCCTGTCCTGTTGTCTTTTCGATTCCTGACCTCTGACCTGCTCTGATGATGTCCTTGTCTATCAGATTACACCTTGCTCCAGCATCTGGTTTGACGACTGGTGACTTGGTGGCCGGACTGGTGGACTCTGGGCTTATAACACCTTGCCTGGGTCCCGATGCCCTGCCCTGCCCCCAGCTGCCTATGCCCTGGATCCTGACAGTAGGCCATTTGGGTACCATTTTTTTAAAAAGTCATGTATCTTCTTTCTCACCCACTGTATTCTAAAATGGAACTTGACTTGGACAATAGAAAGGGAAGGAAGAATCTGATGCAGGTCTGGAAGCCTTAGGTTTCTCCCAGACTCCTGTCATTACTAGTGCTTCTGTCACTTTGAGGAGTTACATGCAGGGATGGGTGACTTAATTGCTTTTTTTCATTTGAATTGTTAAAATCTCAAGTTCTTTGTCTACAGATATGAATCTTGTAAATGGTAAATTCTGTCAAAAGCGTGCTGAAATGAAATTCTTGCCCATCTACACCAGCCAACTGAAAGAGGGATTGCTATTCTCAGCATGAGAGGATCATTTTATACCTGCCACCATATGGTTATTGATGATGCTGAGCCTGTCAGAAAAAAAGAATCAGCAACTCTAATTCAGCACTTACAAGGTTGAAAACACAGGAACGCAAGCCAGTTTTGAGAGCTAAACCAGCCAAGCCCTAGGCTGGATTGGACAATTTGGTTAATTTTTGATTTTTTGAAAAAAATCTCATGTTATTTTTCTTCCAGAGAATGGAAACATCTCTAAATTTGTAAATTAAATTGGAAAAAACTGAAAGGAATTTCTCACAGAACATGAGTGACACAGCACACTTTTTAAAACATGTGCTTAAATTGGCCACTTTTATTTGGAAAAGAAGGTAGAGCTATGGGACTCCAAAGTGGATTAGAGCCCCCATTCTTCACCCAAATGTCCCCTCCTGCACTCCAGGTGCTGTTTACTACAAAGAACATCTTGGGTGGGCAAACTACTCGGTGGAATTGGGTGGAAAACCCACATGGGCCCCCAAGATAAGCACTTGCTTGTATGTGCTAATTTTAACACCTAAACTGGTAATTAATCTTTCATGTTTTTATCTTTGTTTTTATCTTTTTATTTTCATTATTGTTTTAATGCATTTTGCACATTGGATAATGAAAGGCAGCATATAAATTCATAAAAATAAATTGCATGGCTGTCCTACCAGTGAAGGATATGCATGTGTTCGCATATTTTAAAGGGAGAGGAAACATCTATGGATGATTCTGCCAAGGTCTTGATGACCCTGGTGTAAGTATATATACCTGTCTAGTGTAGAACATTTATACTTTATTTTTATTTCATTTATATTTACTTCTTTATTTCATTTTAACCTCCCACATTTCCCATGCATTTTCTCCATCCCTGCCAAGGATGCAGTGAAAGTGCCCCAGGCAGGTGGCAATCCCTTGAGCTTGTATAATGTCAGCACTAACCCCAGAAAATGTATGCAATCTGTGCAGGTCCCTTTGGGTGAAGCCGAAATAATCCTGAATCCAGCTGTTTTGAATCTCGGTTACGAAGCCACTAAGCTGATCAGGAAGCATGTCTGAGTGTCTTAGCAGTGGTATTTTCCTGTGTGGTTGGAAACAGAGTTCGATAAACTGTGCTGATTGGCACTTCATTCTTAAATTGGTGAGTGAGGGGAGGGCTACTGAGTCAAAGGAAGACGGCAATGGCTCTCCCTGCGCTCTGAGGAGGAGCAGTGCGATTCTATGGGCTGTCAGAGAACTGGGCTCAAGGGCCAGATTAAGATGCCTCTGTGCAGCTCATCTTGGGCTGTTTAAACCCTCACATGCAGCCCTCACTCTGTCATGTGAACCCATCAAGTCTGGGTGACGTGAGGGTTGCTGAACCCTGGCTTGTTGGTCTGCATCACATGCCTTCCCTGGGGGCGGGTGGGGGGGATTGTGTATTCAAAGTGGCAGCCTTGTGCAACTGGCACCCCTGAATGTGGAAGTGGAAGTGTCAGGGATTGCTGAGGTTGGGAACTCACCATGGAAAGATGAAGAGGAGAAGAACCGGGAAGCAGCATTGTGCTGTGGGCAGCATGAAATGAGGGACAACTTAATCATGGACAAATCTTTTCCTCCTCTGCTTCCCTTGGTGTCTCCTTTCCTTTTGTCTCGTGTCTTTTTAAGACGGTGGGCAAAACGACAGGGAGACACCCCCCCCCCATTTTGTACAGTGCCTAAAATGTATCAAGGAGTTTTTGTCATAATAAATCATGATGCACTGTCTAAAACTTGGGCAGACTTTGCAGCTCTTCTATCAACTACCCTACAAGTTTGCTGTACCATCAAAGACCCAGTACACCCCAATACATACCAGCACTAGTTTCATTTTAAATAAATATTGCACTGTGGTTTTATTTTAATGGTATCACGAGATATATTCATTTGCTTTATTTTTGTTATAAGAAATTGTTCAGATTGTCTCACTTTAAAGAAGAAAGTGAATGTAAACTGAGAAAATGAATACTATGCTTACAGGAGGGAACTCTGATAAGAATTCTGTATGCCTCGGCTACCACCAGCTCTGTGTCCCCTTCCCCTTCCCCTTCCCCTTCTCTTAGCAGGGACAGAAGAAAATGTTCTCACTTAGGTTCCTGAGTTCCACCGCAAAGCTTGGAATGCCTTGTTCCCATTAAACCATGAAAAGTTTTTTGTTAAATGCATGTGTTAAAGAATACTTTTCTTTGATGAACATATTTTGTGAACATAATCACTAGCTCAAGGATGAGCTCATGTTCATTGGAAACAACCTGCTGTTAAACAAATTGAACCAAGATTCCCTGACTTTTCTGGTTCTCATAAAGTAAATACGATGGGATCAGGCATAATGCGAAAATATGCTGTGTTTAGCTAAAATAGTTTTATTATTATCTTTATATTTTTTTATTATTACCTTTTTTCTTCTTGCAAGGAACCCAGTCAAGGCAGCTCACAACATGATCCCCTGCTCTCCATTTTATCCTCACTACAACCCTGTGAGGTAGGGCAAGCTAAGAGTCAGTGCCTGGCTCAAAGTCACCCAGTGAGCTGTATGGCCAGGCAGGGACTAGAAACCAGATCCTCCGGGTCCCAGTCAAGCATTCTAACCACTGTACCACAAAAGTTCAGTTTAATGACTGAACCTGAACCAACCCATAAACATGAGCAAACAAAGCAGGTTCTCAAACCATAGTTTGAAGTTGATCTTTAGGCCATGTTTTGTGCTAACACTGGCTTACTGGTATGTCTGAACTCACCATGCCTTTACAAGCCACAGTTCAGGTCATTGCTCCTAGCTGCTGACACAAACATACACTCACAGCTCCCATCAGTATAGTAAACAAAACAAATCAAGTTGGCTTAACAGTTTCCATTAATTCTTCATGTCTTCTAACAATGGCATTTTCCCAGGACAGATTCCTTTATTGGTGAGATAATGGATGTGGCAGGATATGTGGATTTTTAGTCTTTATTGTGGTCATGTTTCCAAAGTCTTAACACTATGGCTTGCTGCAATATTGCAGTCATTAGCAACTGTTTTTGATTTTGCCCATGTTGCCGTGCTCTTGTTGCAACCGTCTGCAGGATGTCTTCTCTATCTGTCAGTAATGCCAGATTTGTTTTCTAACAAACCATATGTTAAACCTTCAGGGTAGTTAAAGGCTGCAACACAACTGCCTGTGGAATCCAATGATATTCTAAATTACACAGCTGGATCCTGCTAATTAAAAGAGAGAAGAAAGGAGCAGAAGGGACAAATGGCCCTCCTCAACCAGTGCTGCAAATCATCTTAAGCTCTCCGGGCGCACTGCAGACACTGTGTCTGCACTGCGCACAAACTCATGCGCACTGCAGACACAGTACCCATGTGCAGCAGACTCCTATGCAGCTCGTTCACTTAGTTTCCCCGTCTTCTTGTGCAGCCAGGATTCATACGATTCCCTGAGTGCTGAGTTAGAGCTGGAAGCGCTACCAGGAGCCAGTGGTAGTGACCCGCTGCCCCCCGCTCTTCCTGAGTCTCTGTCGGCACTCGGTACTGGCATTCCTCACTCTTAGCTAGGGGATGGGGTCGCTCTGTCCAAAGGGTTCTCATCTTCCAGGGATCAGGGCAGGCCTGGCTTTTTGCAGGTCTCAGTGGACTATCTCCTCCCCACCCCTGTTGCCAGCTGCTCTCGCTCCTGGCCTTTGGCTCATCACACTGGCCACCTGCTTGTTTAAGAGGTGGAGAACCGGTGAGGAAGTAAGCGGTGGCCACATCGCAGCCGGCGTGCCCTTGTGCCTGGGCAGGAGAACAAGCAGGTTGTCGTGGTGGAGTGGAGAGGCAACCTCAGGGTGCCCTTGTCCCTGGGCCCTTGCTGGACTGTGGTCCTTCAGCCAGTGCCTGGCTGGGCCTACCTTGGTACCAGCCCTGCCAGGAATGCAAGTGAGATGACTCTCCATCAATGAGCTTCCACAACACAGGGGCGGGCAGCTTGTAGTTCTCCAGATGTTGTGGCTGACCCCAGCCGGAAGAGCTGATGGTGAGTGATTGTGAGAGCGGCAGCCTGAAACATCTGTGGGACCATGAGCTGCCCATGCTGCGAGCAAATGATATGCCCTGAACATCATGGGCATCATTCAACATGAAAGGTATGGCTGGCTGGGATTTGTTTAATTAATTCAGCTTAATTCCTGCACTCAAAGTACACTCAAGGTGACTGACAAGAGTAAAACTCCAGTAAAAAAGGTAGAATGCAAGCAAAACAGAAAACCAGATTTTTTAAAAACAGGAACACATCAATTAGAAATCATTCACGGCATAGGAATGGGAACCTGGGTCGCACCACCTGTGCCCATCTCGCCTCCCCTCATCTCTGCTGCCGCAGCCCTTTAAGTCACTGCTGCTCTGAGGATGGCTTACTCCAGCTGAGCATGGCGGACTCCTGCTGTGTATCTGGTTCCTCTGGCCACAGGTCCTTTCCCTGTTCCATGAGTGGATTGTGCTCTTCCAAGCTGGTCCATGGTGTTGGACTAGAGCAACCTCTGGCCTGACTTACATTACTTTCCTATGTAAAGAAGCAAATGATAAGGGCTAAATTTTTTTTAAAAACCCAGACATTGTGCTGACATTTTTATGATCAACTTCAAGTCTTTTTTTTAAGGAGAAAAAGAGGAAAAACAAAACTCTCACCTGGAGTTGAAATATACCTCGCAGGCACCGTAAAGAATGACCTTTTCATGTAGTTTGAGTCCTTTTTGCCCATTTTATGCTGTCTGGTGATGTACAGCTCATGAAATCACAAAATGGCAAATGAGGACATGAAAAATTAAACACATAAGCAGATTCTCAGGGGTGGAGGCAGAGATCCTCAAGTTGGTTAAGGCATTCCAGTTACCTGGCCGGACTTGTGGTCTGCAATGCTTAATTTTCTAGAGGAAGAAGAGGAAGAGGCAGGGTCAAAAAACAAAAAACAAAAAAACAAAAACAAAAACCATACAAGCTTCATTAGAAGCTGGATGGGCAAAATCTAGCCATGTAATCCACGCTCTAGTAACCTTACATTTGGACTACCGTAATGCACTTTATGTGGAGCTGCTCCTGAAAACAGTGCAGAAACTTCAGTTGGTACAAAATAGGGCAGCACATCTATTGACGGGGATGGGCAGATATGAGCATGTAAGCCTTTGCAAAGCATGTTCTTTATCAACTGCAAGGGCTACCAATTGAATTCCAGGCCTGCTTTAAGGTGCTTGCACTGACATATAAAGCCCTTAATGTCTTAGGGCCTGGATATATAAAGGAACGTCTCCTCTTGTACATACCGACCCAGAGCCTAAGACCCTCATCTATGGAGGTCCTTTGCCATGAGCCAAAAGAAATAAGGAAGGTGGCTCTGAGAGGAAGGGCCTTCTGAGCTGTGGCAACTATGGAACCAGCTCCCCAGGGAGGTGTGCCTGGAGCCAACCTTTCATACATTTCAGTATCAGGTTAAATCCTTTTAATTTTCCCACTATTTTGATTGTCGAATAGGTTGTTGTGGTCTTTACACTGGTTTTTATGCATCCGGTGATAGGTTTGCTATGGATTAGTAGTTATATTGTGCTATATACAGTATCTCCATTATTATTTACCTGTTAGTTGTTGATTATATTTCAACTTTATGATTATTGTGGAGGTGTTATTGATATTACATGCAACTGATATGCTATGCTTTGTTTGAATGATTGTATTGATTGTACTGTGTTCTGAGAGTTTTTACTGTAGAACGGTATATAAAAGCTACTAATAATATCTTTATTTCTCCTGACCCTACATATGTGGTTATGAGATCTGAGCAGGATGCACGCTGCGCTTTCTCTGAGGCACAGTCTTCCTGAATACTGCTGCTAGGGTTTACCTATTTATTTAACATTTTTATATGCTACCCCAATACTACAGGTCTCTGGATGGCTCAGAGTTGGTCCCAACATGTTCGGGGGCATTCCATCCCATGGTGTTTGCCAGACTTTCTTCACTGTGGACTTTCAGAAAGCTTCAGGGTGCAATCCTAGGCATGTCTCAACAGAAGCCCTACAGGGCTAGCTGGGCAATTCTTGCAATTCTAGGACATTTTTGGATCTGAATATGCAAGGGAGTGTGCCATAAAGTCTTGTCAATTTTGTGTGGCTTTTTAATCCGATGGCTTTTAATGGGCTGGTGCTGATTTCAAATGTAATCATTGGATGTCAGAACTTCCAATGCAGTGGTACCTTGGCTCACGAACTTAATCCGTTCCGGGACTCTGGTTGTGACCCAAAATGGTCGTGACCCAAGTCAAATTTCCCCATAAGGTTCAATGTAAATAAGGTCAATCCATTCTGTAACTATTTTTTTAAAAACAAAAATTTGAAATAGCGATTGTGCTGGGGTGGGGGAAGGCATGATCATCACCCAATGAGGAGTTCATGAACTGAGGCAATTTTTCTCTGAAATTCCTGTTCGTGACCTGATTTGGTCGTGAACTGAGGCATTCATGAGCTGAGGTACCACTGTTTTGCTGCCAATATTAATTTATATTTTCCTTTTTCTTCCTGCTTCTTATTAACTCCACTGCTTTTTATTTTATTCTGCAAGCCAACCAAAGAGGGTTATCTTTCGTTTGTTTGTTAACCTTGTTGAGCATGGTATACATATTTGAAATCAAGAGATAAAGGAATACAATGTAGGGCAACTTACTACATAGTATATCTGCACTGTGTGGAAGAGAACACCAACCAGGAGTGTCCATAGGCCTGTTATGAAATGCCAAGGACAGATTTCAGGAATAGCTCAGTTGCTCCCAGGGTGGTTGGCTGCATGGAACATGGTGTAGACCAACTCCTAGTAAGATGTTCAAGGGATACGTTCTAGTGACCTTAGATTAAACTAGGCTTTGATCCAGCCTGATGGATGGATGATCCAGGGACATGTGAAAACAATCAGTGGAAGAAAGTACATTGAAAGCCATGGGCTTTCACTCACAGACACAGTGAGTTTTTATTTGCAGCCATGAAGAAATTATTGCCTCCGTAAATGAAACAAGCAGAAATTCCTCAGAGGGCTGAGGTGCTGGCAGCTGTTTAAGTGGCTGCGATTACTCACCTCTTAGATTTTACTAAATGTATTTTCATGTGCCATTAGTTACTGCCAGTTTAAAAGCGACACATTAGTCTCCATTTCAGCTGAAAATCAAATTCTCGATTAATGAATTAGACTCCATAATTTTGGAGGGAAAATGAAGTACCTCAGGCAGAAGTGATAGTCTTGCATCTGGAAACTGAGCTACCATTTCGGAGAGGGAAAGAGGTCTGCCCACCACACTGGTTGCTCTTTTTCTCATTTGTAGACTACTCCTGAAGGAAAATGACTGACTTTTTCAGATAGAAGATAGAAGAAAGTTTAGCCTATGGCACTCACACACTAGGGTCTCTTTCTGTGTGAATAATCGGCTGCAGCTGTTGACTGACTTATCTCTTAGTGTGTTGGACTGAGAAATAGTCTCCCTTTCACAGCTGGCCGGCTTCTTCCTTTTGTAGTTTTATCTTTGTAGTCCTGGTCTGTGTACTCTCCGGGACCTTGCCTTCCATGCTCACAACAGAAGGCCTATTAGGGCTGTATGTACAAAGGTTTAAAAGGAGGGCAGAACTGGAATACCAGTGATAAACATGGCTCCATGAATGCTTGGGGTTTCCTTCAGGTGTAGCAATGGGTTGTCTTTAGGGTCATGGCTGGGGAGCTGTAATGATGAGCTCCTGCAATTCGGAATTCACCACCACACCATTTGGAATAATTTGTTCATGCTGAGCAGGGAAAGGAGAGAGCTGTACAGAGGAACAGAAAGGACATAGCCAGTGCAGGAAGGAAAATGTGAGTTGGAAAAGAAATACCTGCACTTTCTCTGGCATATTCCATATGTGATACTCTGTCTAAAGAGGCATTAACTAGCACACATACATGTGCATGCGTGCACACACGTGCACACACAGTGGGAGCATGCAATCAAACCTGATCTTTGCAGAAATTGGTGAGCCTAATCAGTGTACAGCTGGATGTGTAAGCACCTCTCCTGCTGCGAGGAGAAATCTTAAATGAAGTCACCTGCCTGTTATGCAGAGTGGAACATACATTTTCATTCTGTAGGCTTTATTAGGTCAGATGTGATAAGAGAAATTAATCCTTGTACAACTTTTCTTGGTGTTTTTAAGCTGCTCTAAAATTACTTGGTTGTCAATAAAGTGATGGCTTGGTGAGATGGGTGAAGGAGTTTTAATGCAGCTCGAAGCAGGAATTGACTGAATTGGTTCATGTTAGCTAAAGCCTAGGTTAAGAACTCTATTTTTGCTGCACACTTCCATTCTGACCTTTTAAATCCCAGTTCTTTAAAGAATGCTTCTCATCCAATCGTTTCCATTGATTTCAATAGCACTACTGCAAAGTTGAGGGTTTAGGATCTTAAAAGGCAGCATCTCCCAGGAAATTATCCTGCATAAACCCTCTGGGAATCAATAGGAAGAAAGTAAATGTCTTGAGAGGCTGCCAATACTTAGCACATGTTCACCGGGGAGGCTTAAATTGCATCTCATCGTTAATGTAGAATTAAAAGTGAGAAGTACTTATATTGCTCGTGAACAGTCTGGTGAACACAGAGTTAAATTTGCCTTGTAAACCACTTTGTAGTTGCTACAATGATAACCTCCTTTACATTTCCAAAGTAAAATCATCATTAGGAATACATGTTTAGGGCACACTTTCTGTGGATGTTTGCACCTGTACAATGTTTTGCCTGCTTTCTCCTGCTGTATTCCCAGAGATCTGAAAAGGGCCACTAGCTAATGGGAAGACATGATGTGATGTGAAGGAGGCAGCACTCTCATCCTGTTTGGCTTGCAGGACCATCAGAGATGGTGGCATCATCCCGAAAGGAGAAACTTAAAATAAATGCCCAAACCGCAGTGGCAGCAGCAAGAGAAACCAAGAGTTCACTGGGTACCAATAAAAGGCACAACCGTGCTTTCTTTTTCAGGGAATGTGTGTGTTTCATTCCTCACATATTTAGTATAGGTTTTAGATTCTAATCATTTATGAATTTGCAGCCTTTTCTTTCTTTGTGCATAGAAAGGACAGGTTCTGTACAAATACCTGCCCTCTCCAGCGCGATTTAGAAAGAACAGAAACATCTGCATACATTCTGGGTAGTCTTATCAGGTTCATTCTTTCAAACAGGTGAGGAACCTGTCTCTGTCCAGATCATACTGGATTACAGCTTTCATCATTCTTGACCACTGGTCTTAGTAGTTGTGCCTCATGTGACCTGGAGTCCGCCAAATATCCAAAGTCACAGGTTTTTCATTCTTGCCTTAAAAGCCAAGGTTTCCAGTGCAACCTTCCCCAATGTAGTCCCCCACAGATGTATAAGACTACACTCCCAGTATTCTTGAACTTGTTATTCATTTCATTTCTCTACTGCTCCATAGCTAACATTCTCTGGGCAGTTTACAAGGTATAAAAACCAGTAAAAATAAAATGCAAATAGTATAAAACCATAATGCTAAATAGAATTTAAATTAAAATTAATTAAAATAATTGCTGTTGGCTGAGACTGATGAGAATTCAAGTCTAAAATATCTGGAGATCACCAGGTTTGAGAAGCCTGTTCTGGTTCTTCAAGTTTTAAAAGGTTGAAACAGAAGGAAGTTGTGAATAGATTGTTTATAATACACATTTTCATTTGAAGCCAGTGTGGCATGATAGTGTTGAAAATCTCAGGAGATCTCAGTTCTAGTCCTGAGATTGGTGGGTGACTTTAGGCCAGTCACTGACTCTCACTCTAACCAACCTCAAAGGGTCGTTGTGTAGATAACAGGTAAGCCATCTTGCCTTTCTTGCAAAAAGAAAACAGGTAGATTATAAATGTAATGTAATGTAATAATTTGCAATGGGACAATTTTTCAAAATACTTGAAATGGCCATTGTAGTTCTCATTTCCCTGTTTGGATAAACTGCCTCTTTAGGCATGGTGGGATTGTTCATGAGCTGAAGAAGCTGATTGATGATCCCCAGATTTCAAGAAACTCATAAAGGGTTGTATATTGGAGTAAGAAACATTATAACAAGTTTTTGTTCCCTGGAAAACTGCTTTACTTGTTTTGCGGATGATTCTTTTTTATGGGCAGACTATTTAAAAAACACCCCCCTCCCTGAAGCAGCATGTTGCTGAAGTTCTGTAGCAGCTGCTACATTCAGACATGCTGTGAATCTAAGAGTAGTGCAAGCTTGCAATATCAGTGGTTTAGTGGACTCTTTGCATTGCAAATGGACTTAA
This sequence comes from Varanus komodoensis, assembly GCF_004798865.1. Lineage (NCBI taxonomy): Eukaryota > Metazoa > Chordata > Lepidosauria > Squamata > Varanidae > Varanus > Varanus komodoensis. Next base: position 19,926,930 of record NW_025335268.1, on the reverse strand, counting down.
AATTACTCACAGTGTTGAAACGATGTTCCAAAAAGCACAGAAAGGAAAAGCACTGCTGATCCCTCACTCCATTCGTAGATGGCTGTTCCCATTTTGTCTTCAGTTCCGGGGGATGCGGACCTTGCAGATTTGTGGGAAATTGTTGGTGTCACTGTTTCCTTGGCCAGGAGCTGGGTGTCAGTGAGAGAGGACTCAGCTACTTTGTCCTGAAAGAAGTAGGAAAGTTGTGGGATTATTCTCTACTCCTTATTAGCACAAAGTTGGAAAGAAAACATGGGATTCAGACCTGATGACTCTAAAGTCAAGACGTCAGATCAAGGACATAGTCTTGGAACACTGGAGCCAGAGTCAGCATGAGAAATCCTCGGACAGCTGCCAGCGTGCCAATATTTGGTCTGGGCTTGCTTTGATCCACTCTGCCCCCTTTATCCACTTTTCCCTGATCAACTGCATTTCAAGCATTGCCCGGGCACTGGGTATAGCCACTCTTTCAATGTACTACATTTCATTCATTCATTTTTATAAATAAATAAATATTAATAATATTTAGCAACCATTGAAATCATAACACTACTGTTGCAGATACAATGAAGCCATTGCTACAGCACCAAATAAAACACTTGATCATCCCCTCCCTCCCATTTTTTAAAAACAAACAATATATCTTCAATCGGTGCTTGCAGGGCAATGGCAGGGGGAAAAGCCAATCATCACTGGAAAGGAATTATGTTGTTGGGTGCCACTGCTAAGAATGCTCCTGTCCAAGCATTGCTCTGGCAAATTAAAAGTTTAGCCTCCTTAGAGCTATGGAAGAAATTTGTTCAGCAATCATTTTAATGTGCAGTTACCTGTTTTTGCATATTCAAGGCTCTGTTCAAAGCAAAACTCAATTATCCTTTGAAATACAAACTTTTGCAAATTTTGCAGTATTTTCCAGTCTAGGAATGTGCAAAAAAGTGTATACTTGAGGAAATAATGTCCCTTACAAAATTCTTTATATTAGGAAGTTTGTATATTAGTTGAATGTTTTCATAAATGTGTGTTTCATGAGACATGTGTACAAGCATTAATTTTACACAGACTAAAAGAAACGCTTATATTTCAGGAGTGAAAATGGAAAAGGGTGTAGCTGCTAGACTGTGTGGTCCTGAATGATGGAAGCTGGAGAAAGGTCTCTGTGTCTAGCCAGAAAGTTTAGCACTTCAATTAAAGTCTAGTGAAATTATGAAATAATTTCCTCTATAAGGGTTCCCACCTATTGCTGCTTTTTAAAGATCAGGAATCCTGGCAGCTTAAGGGCAGTTGTGAAATGCATAATAGAGAGATAAAACACACCCAAGACACTCTGGCCACCTTGCAGTAATTGGGTAAGATCAACAATGCCATAAAAATTAATTCAAAATAAATTTTAAAATGTCCTGAGGATGTGGCAGAAAAATGGAAGCCTCTTTAATGGGAAGAACACTCTCAGGAAACTGAAAGGTGGAGAGTTTTTAGCTCAGCACTCATGTCTCCGCTTCCCCGGAGTTGGATGCAATTGCCTTACACTTGCATTGGGGGGGATGCCGAATTGGGGTGGGGGTGGCTGTCAACACAGATGATGCTGTTCCCTCTTGCAGTGGCAGGGCAACCCTCCAGCAAGCAAGCAAGCAAGCAAGCAAGCAAGCAAGCAAGCAAGCAAGCTAGCTCCTTGGGGAAAAGGAAAGGGAGCAGTCCATTCTTGAGCATATCTGTGGGAAACCATTGGGAAATTTCTCCTCCCCCTAAGGAAATCTGGCCAGAATTGTTTTCCCTCTCACCCAGCTTCCCAATAGGGTGATGAATTTCAGCAGTCCATTTGGGCACAGTTCAAACACCGATGCTAAATTCTTGTTTTAAACTTACTGCATTTTTTCACATGCTCATTGGCTCTGTCGCCTCTCTTGCCTTGGCCTTACGTGCCCTGCCATTCCTTCTCAGCGCTGAAGAGCGTGTGTGTTGGGAGGGAGGGTAGCACCAAGACAGCAATGCCTCGCTATGGCTAATGGTGCTGCTTTGATCTGTAGCAGATGAAGAGCAGCACAAAATAATTGCCATGCTGGGTCAGATTAATGATCCTTTCATCTCAGCACTTCATCTGGGGCAGCCAGATGCTTCAGGGAGGTGCACAGAGAGGGTGTGATGGTGAGATTTGTTTCCTGATGCTAATTCCCATCATCTTCTAGTCAGAGGTAAGTGCCTGTGCATTCAAAGATGAGCTCTCCCCTCTTGACTCTCATGCCTTATTGTGCACAGACACAGGAATGAAGAGTGGAGGCACAAATTCTTGGATGAAGTAAGGGCCAGATAACGTTCATTCTGTTCATCCATCTGTCCATCCATTCACCCATCTATTATCTGTCTGCCTGTCATCCATCCATCCATCCATCCATCCATCCATCTATACATTAATATATTCAATGATGTTCCCCAGATTAAAACTTTCACAGCATTTGTATTTGATTTCCAATTCCACGGATGGTATCTAAATCACAAGGGATGTGATGTTATTTACACTGGAGACTGGAGGCTTGTGGCTCTTCAGACGTGGCTGCACGGTGACTCCCATCATCCTTGACCACTGGCCATATGATTTAGATGCATTCACTAGTACGACAGTATCTGGAAGGCTGTACATTCCCCACCCCTGTTCTGTGCTGTTCTTACTCTTGTATCTTAGTGATTCCATCTTGACCGCAGAACCCTACGCAATGATCAGTTTAACCCCTCACATTTTCAACCCAAATGTAGAAAAATGTGCTGAAGGAGGCCTGGCTAGATCACCACCCCTCCTGCCGAAGAGCAGGTCCAAAGGGAGCTCTGGTGCCTGAACCCTCGGAACCTGCTGGCACTGAGAGGGACCTCGAAGAAAAGCCAACTGCCTCTCGGTGCAGGATCTCATGTTGCTCACCCGGCTTTTCCATAGCACCTTGTAACTCCAGCTCTGATCTGCAGACCTCGTGGCAACTCTTCCTTTCTGAGATTTCTTCCTGTGGGAGGCCCATATGTTGCCTTCACTGCCTGCATTTAGGAGGATAGTTTAAAACTTAAATTTTAATCAGGCCAATATATATTTTGATTGCTGTGGTGTTTGTTTCCCTCTATTATTCCCTGCTTCCCTCTATTATTTTACCACGCTTTTGAGTGTAGGCCTTTCTTGTCTCCCTATGGAAGGAAAGTGGGATATAAATGATTTTAGAGCTGCCAATCCACCATGAGCAGCAGATACAGTGAAGCCATGAGCTGTGTGACTCAGGAGTTGTGCCAGGTGGTCAGCGAGGCAATCCACTGAAGAACATCAGGCTTGGGAAGGCTTGCTGCTCAGGCCGGCTCCCAGCTCTTTGCAGCCCTTCTTGTCTGGGATGGCCCAATAACCGGCCTGGGTGGGCAGAGCTGGTCCAATACCTGACAGAGTGACATTACAGGCCATCTGCTGAATGCAGGGATTGCAGTCCAGCTACCACATTCCTGGGAGATGGCTAAGCCAATGGTTAAATGCTCCCAATGAAGAGTAAGCACTGCCTACCATGGCACTTGGCTCCCCCGTGCAACAGCTCTTTCTGCATCGGAAGCTCCTCCTAACATTTTGCCAAATCGTTCTTCCCTGTATCCATTAGTTCTTGCTTTGCCTTGTGGTGCAACCAAGCATAGCTCTGTTCCATATTCTGTATTACAGGTTTTCAGATACTGGAGGACTGTTCGATTTTATTTATTTATTTATTTATTTATTAAAACATTTTTATGCCGCCCCATTCGCCGAAGCCTCGGGGCGGCTTACAACATAGATAAAACAAGTTAAAATCCATATAAAATAATCTTAATTAAAACTCACATTATAAAATAAGCCGCCCTGGCCAGATAAAATTCAATTGTATTTAGCATTTAAAATGTTGCTTAAATAAAAAGGTTTTCCCTTAATCTTCTTTTCTTCAAGCAAAACATATCAACCTTTCCTTGTCAGACTTAGTTTCCAGACTCCTCACATTGCTAGTCAGCCTTCTTTGGATGCACTTCAGTTAGTCAGTGTCCTTCTTAAAATGTGGTACAAAGAACTGGACATCCTACTCCAAAAGTAGTCTGACCTTGCAGAACAAAACATAGCAATTACCTCCACGAACAGGACTCTATGCTTCTTTAATGTGGTCTAAGATTGCACTAGGCTTTATTTATTTTTTTAGCAGAGCCATCAAACTGCTGGCTCATATTCAGCTTGTAATCCATGAAGTTTTTTTGACAGGTGCACTGCCTCTAAGACAGGTTTCCCTGGTCCCATATTTGTGTCTTTGATATAAGAATTCACGTTTAACTTTTCATTCTGTTAGCTTCAGCCCAGTGTTCCAGCCTGTCAGGATTCTTTTGAAACTTGTCTGACTTTCTGTGATGTTAGCCATCACTCCCAGGTTTGTATCACCTGCCTCCTCCCTACATTTTTCACCAAGGTATTTATAAAAATGTCAAGCTGCATTGGTCCTAGAACCAGACCCTGCAGCAGTTCACTTGAGACAAGGGTTGAGACAAGCCCTACTGGAACCTATCCCTCCAAGCATTCATGGGTTTCTTCTTGTACTCAGTCCAGTCTTCAGAAGTGACATGAGACAAGTGAACGTCCTTCAGTGGTTGTGGATCCCTGTTGATATAACAAGCAATCCTCTTCCATGCCAAGTGCAGTCACCATTTGGGCAGCTGCAGATGGTTTGGAAGAGCAATGCTACTTGTATGTCGGGTTCCTTTCCTGACTGGCCCCTAGTGACCGGCCTTCTTTAACATCAGCTGTAGCTGCTGAAATAGTGACTGTACTTGGTGCCAGAGAGGGGTTTTTCTAGTGGATGCCCAGGGCTCCTTTTCTGGTGAACCTTTCATGACCAGCTTTCTTCAGCTGAATGTGGTCACCAGGAATTGGATTCAGAGCCGCTAAAAAGCAGACTGGAGTTTGAGGAGCCAAGCCCAAGGAATCTGACAAATTTCTATCTCTGATCATATTCCTCACACATTCCAACCTCAGACCTCCCTTCAAGATTTATGGAGAATCCTCAATAACTACTTGTTATTATGCTCAACCAATTGGGGATCCACCTAAAAGAAGTAGCATCTAATATGGATTTTATGACCTTTGCAGCAAGAACATAATGGAAAACCTTGTCAAATGCTTTGCTGAAATCAAGATATATTATGCTTCAATGACCAACCAGACTAATGTGTGGTTAGAGAAAGAAGCAGAAAGAAGAACGAAATAAAATAAAAGGAGAGAGTTAAAGTTAGTCTGGCATGGCATGACATGACAGACGCTTGATAAGTCCATGCTAACTCCTAGTAATCAATACATTGTTTTCTAGTAGCTCAGTGCTGAATAAGCTGTTGTAGAATTTCATCTGCTCTCAGCTGATTTCCTGTGATTTCCTGCTTCTGCCTTTCCCCTCTTTCTGAATTCGTAGCTCATTCGTGATGCACCCCACTTGTAGCTCGGGTGGCTTACCATGTTGGTTTCTGCTTGTAACTCTGTTGGCACCTTGCAAGCTCACAGAGAGCATACTGATGCTATGTGACAGAAATGGCAAGAACGCAACTAAAACTTTTTCTCATGTCCAATTCAGGCCAAATTGTGTGTCTGTGCATGTGGAGAAATTTCCTGCTCAGCCATAAAAAGCAGTTCAATAATGCTACATTGCAATAGCTGTTAAGCACGGGAATGTGCTAAGATAACTAAATATTGCAAAGTGGGACAGGACTTGCAGCATTCAGCAACCAGCCAGTACTTCCCCCACATTGGCTGTCTTGCATGAAAGAGCAGCAAAGTCATGATCCACCTCTTACCTTTCCTTATCCCTGATATCCTCATTAAAAAGTCTTTCTCCTCCACCCAGAATGAGAGCTGATGAGAGCAGAAAGTCATTGATATACTTACCTTTCTTTAATTTAAAAAATCAGTTGGGTTTTTTAGGATCAGTAAGGAAGGAGTCCAATGAGGGGACATACTTGCAATAAGGAAATATTGCTTGTTTTTGTATTTGACCAATGTCTCTTGGTTTGATTGTCACAGACAGAATGAATAATTTTTCCAATACATTAGCTCATTTTTCATTGAAAGCCATGGCGAAATCTCACCATTGTGGGTCTGTTGTGTCCTCTGGACCAAGCTGGAAAGCATGTATGTTAGGACTAGTTTTCTGAAACCATAGAGAACACCAACTGTATGTTCTAAGGTTTCCATGTCTCACTGAAGCTTCTCTGGTTGTCTGGACCCAGGATCACCATTTTACCTTAATTGTAACAGCATAGAGTCCCCTGGGAAGAGCAGTCACCAAAGTGACTGCCTCTAACCTTTGATCCCCAATGCCCTCAGCCCCCTAGCAACAGCATCAATGCTCTCTTATTCCCATTGGCTGAGCAATACATCCACTGCCCTGTTTACTTTTCGAAACAAGGAGACAGCACAAAACTATGTGGAGGAAGAAGGGAGGAATTATGCGGAAACACAATTATTTTTGTTTAATAAAAATATATGTAGGGCCTAGAAGTTGCACAGACATGCAGTTACACTTGGGAAGAGGGGAACCCACCTCAGAACTGCAGTGGATGAATCAGACAGGAACAAGGAAAGGACAGGGAATTTCCAGGATGTATGGAGAGGCTGGAAGGTGGAATGGGGGCATGGAAACTGCTTCTCAGATAACCATGTGATTCTCTGACCAGTATGTTCAGGCAAAAATCTGCGTGCAGTTGCTTGCCATGATGTGTGAATCAAGCCATTGTATCACCTAGTATTGCACAGGCCTATATAAATTACCATCAGCTCTTTACTAGGTTGGAATGTGCCAAGTGCTTTAATTAACAGAGTTCTGTGCCTCAAAATGCCAGGGAGGTGAAAAAGACATCCAGTCTGTCTGTCTGAACTCACGTCTCTTTTGTTTCATCACTATGACTGCCAAACAAAATGGTGTTTCATCCCCTTGACAGAAGAAAGTGCTAATACAGGGATGAACGTACCTGCATGTAGTCTCCAATGTGTCACTCCACTTGCAGCCCTTCAGGAGACCAGTTCATGGGCAGAAGTGCTGTGCAGAAGTAATGAAGGCCTGGTGTCAACTGGCTGGAAGCACACAGATGCCAATAAACCATTCTTCTCAATCACCTCATCAGTTTCACTCCAAGCACTCATAAACAACCCGCTTCTTCAGAAAGTTTCTTTTTATAATGGAATGAGAGATCTACTGGACTCTTTACAAGAGTATCAATGGCTCTTATCAATGGCTCTTGTGAAAATTCACATTCATCGTGATGAAGTAATAATGACTATATATGTCTGTTATGAAGCAATCCCAACACTGAAAATTTAATAGGAACAATCAGTATTATTGGCGTTTCAGTAGAAGGCTATACAAGAAGCTGTCTCTTAGTCCATAAGGAAGCAGAAGGAAATATTACTGTTTACTTTGGGGTTTCAGAAGAATGCTGCTTGACACTCTTAAGGACTCAACAGATGCTGTTGCTATTGCGAAATTATTCTAATCAATTCTTTTAGCTCAGGCCAAATTCCTGAAACATTCCTCCCAACTAAATACCTTTATGAACTGTGTCCAGATTTGGGGGTACAGTCTTCCTTCCTTCCTTCTTCTGGCAAGATCTTAGGTCAGCCTCCTGGAAGAACAAGCCCTTGTTCTGTTCCCTCCCTCTTGATCTTCGTCAGCCATGGGTGGTTATCCCCCAGAGCAAAGAATGCTTAATACTCAGCCCTCAGTTATTCATTTTCTCATGAGTTTTCTACTAGTCCTTCTAAAATGCCCCTCAGCAACCAGCACACTTCTTCCCACACTCTGCACCTGTTTTGGGATTGGGTCCTATTCTTTTCACTAGTGGGCATAATAGGAGCTGACATATCTGGAGGCACACAATTGGGAAAGGCCGCCCTAACCATTTCTGTAAGCACGTAAATAATCAACAGTCACCATGAATTTCATTTCATTTCCAAATGAGACCTGAAGATATAGTTAACCAAGTCTTATTGATTTTTTTATTCATACATACAACCCAAATGGTGTCCCCATGTACCGTGATGATAAAAAAGAACAGTTTTAGAAGTGCAAACTGCGATGGGATTTGTAATGGTAGAATATTTTTGGAAATCTGCTTTATTGGTCTCCAAAGAGGTAAAACGTTCAAGGACAAAAGCAATCCAAGTAATTCGAAAGAACACCACAGTAAGTTCTGACTTTGTAAAGATGCCTTCCAGTGCGCTGAATTTATGCTGCCTGGCAATACCTTTGCCCCATTTCTAATGGCAGCAAATCTCAATCCTATTAGCTAAACTCACCACACATGACCAGAGGATCCAGACAATGGTCATCCCCTATAAGGCTGTGTAACCCATATCAGGCATAAGCATAGCCAAGGTTTTTTGCACTGTTGCTCTTCATGTCTTCTTCCCTCAAAGATCCATGATAACTCCATTCCCTTCATAAAACAATTGTCTGTGGCTCAGATTTCCATGCACACCATAAACAGAGATCCATGGTTTCCCTGTAGGTGAATTTTGCACACGGTTACTCAGAAACCAAGTGGGCAAGACCTTATCTCTGAGTGAACAACTGTGCTGGGAAAGATGTTATTTGCAGGTGGCTTACACTAGAATCATTCCCCTTTTACTTCAATAAGCCTGCTATGCTTTGAGTTGACTGAAGACTTCAGTTCTGTGAGAAACAGGGCAGTATATGACTCCAATTTCCTGTCGAATTGCATTTGAATATCTCCTAGTGGAGCTAATGGTTGCTCAGTGTAAATTGGCTGAGAACAGACGCCTGCATGCATAAATTATTGCTGTGCCAAAAATGTTGAGTCAGTCATTTCTGGCAATTTAAGACGGAGGTGGAAGGGGGTGAATGAATGCCGGAGTGAAAGAGGAGGCAGGGAAAGACTTTCCAATAACTTTCTAACTGGGAAGAGTGGGAGGAGTTTCATTGACTTGTAGGATTAGGAAGGCGCCTCTTTCTGCTTTTGTTTTGAGTTTGCAAATGCGACTTAGTGCTGTGCGGCTCCTCTCAAGAGGCGTTTCTCCTGCAGTGCTTCCTGGAGACCACAGGAAGTCAAAAACTACTGTCCATCTGGAAGCCTTTGTGCTAAGAGTCCTGCACTGCTGGGAATGAGAACAAGGTTCTTAGCCTTGAGGGAAGTAGCTCAAAAACCCTGTTTTAACCCAGAGTTTATCAAAATCTAGAAAGAGCTGTGTCTAATGTTCAGCTTTGCCTGAAGATGCAGGCTCAAATTACATCATGTTTACTCACCCTTCCTCTTGTGCCACACTGTGGCCATCCCTCCAAAGATACCTTTTCACCCATTCCTTTCTTGAAATAGTACAGTATCCCTCTAGGTGAGTTTTTTTGCCCCTCTTTCCTATATACTTTATTCCTATTTGATCCTTTGCCTCTATACATCCTCAGGTTCTTACTACCATTCTTACTACAAGTTTTGCTGCTTGGCCTATTCTTTGCTCTGCACCCTTTCTTCAGTTACTCTCAAGATCAAACTTCATGTTCTCTGAATCAGGGGTATTCGAGTGATGCGTCATTGTTTCCCTTAGCCTTCTGCAAGTGTGTGCAGACCTGATTTGGATCAGGATCATAGTGATTTGGGAGAGGGAGGTTTGCTGTCCTGGAATTCTACAGGGGCTGGGAAAAGGGAAGGGAAGGAAATAACATTATCCATTAGAATGAATGGTGGATTCCCCTTCTCCCAACACATATACATATAAAGCACACGCATGCACCCACACATTTTATTTATATTATATTATATTATATTATATTATATATACATTATAATTTATAATATAGTATTATACATGCACACAAACACAGACACATATTTTAAGAAAATTAGTGGGGAAAACTTAACCAGGTCCTCTGCTATAGTATCATGATCCCGGCCTGAACTGTGGCTACACGTGCTTTCAGGAGAATACAGAAAATAGCCAGGCATAGATACACTATGCAGGACTAGGGGGAGGTAGAGTTGGCTTTGATTCTCCCTTTCTGCTCAGCTTCCTAAACTTCCTTGTGGCAGGAGTGCAGAACCTCAGGCTCACAAGCCAAATGCAGAGTCCCAGTGTGACTTTCTGCAGATCTCAATGCCCACTTCCCATGACACCTTTCCTCCAATTCCCAATATTCTGTGGTTTCCCAGCTTTTGTGCTCTGAACCCCAATTCATGCCCCATCTAATGTTTAGTTACTGGCAGGAAGAACTTCCAGTTAAGTATGATGGAGGTTTTGTCCCTACCTTTTATTGGAATATTGCCCGGAAACGAGAATTCCTTCTTTTCCAACACAGAGTTCGGCTGTCAAGCTGAAAGATGTTAAGCACCCCTAGCTTAAATATATGTTTTTTTCATCCTTATACTTTAGCTCACTGGAGGCATCATCTGGCACACTTTGAGTTTAGGTTCTTCCTCTTTTTGTAGATCTGAATGTTCTTGGAGGAATTGTCTATGGCTGACATAGAAACCATGCCACGTGGCAAGGCCCTGGATCCTACTGCCAGGCCAAGAATCATCTCATGAAAGTAGCTTCTTGTTGTAGAGGTAAATAGGCTGGATTGACCATTAACTGTGCGAGCACTTAGAATATTTGTGAATATTATACAACACTGAAACAACCAAGGCAAAAGCCAAGCAAGAGAATTTTGTTAAGAAGGAAGAAACCATGGGAATCATTTTCTCAATTTTATAACTTCATTTCAGTGGATTTAGCACCAGGTATGGCTATTTTAGGCAGCAAAATCTTGATTCCTCTAGTCTTTTTGTCCCTTCATAAAGGTCAACTCTATTTCTGATTTTGGCACCTTGTTCTAAAACATCTAGCTTTTTCATTTTTCATGTAGCAAAAACTTTTATCAGCGCAGAGAGAGTTCTGATTTTCTACTTTTAGGTCACTTTGGAAGCACACCGCGATCTCGACATCTCTCCCTGCATTAAAGAAGTCTACAAAGACATTTGCCTGGGTGCATCCACTCATTAAGCACCCAATTTGAAACTACAGCTGGAGTCGTGTCTTTTCCACATGAAGAGCAAACCCCTGCCCTGCCCCAGCCCCTCTCTAAAGTACTGTACTGAGAAAGCAGCTGTGTTTGAAAGCCATTCAGCTGGTAGCAAGATCAGCTCTTGGGCTAGAATTAAACGGAGGGCCAGAAATGATACTTGACAGAGAGATGAATCATGAAAATGGCAAAAGAATAACCAAAAAATAATAAAATAAAATAAAAAGCAGCATTTGTGACATTGTCAATGGAACCAAAACATTCAACAGAATTTGAATTTCACTTGTTGAAAAATGGAATATTAACTGTCTTACATTGCCCCAGAAGTTGATATCGTGGTCCCTGTGGAGGGTTGCCTTCACCAGCATGTGCTGTAGCTGATTGATCGAGCTGTCACAACCTAAGTATGTCAGAAAGGTTGAAAAAGCCCTCCAGGCAAATTTTTAATGGTGCCTGTCTTCAAAGAGAAATGCAGCACTTCTCACTTCAATGGCCTGGCTGACACCAGTCAACATGGTGTCTCGACTCGTTCTACCCAGGATTATTCCAGGCTTCATTTTTCGGGCTAATTGCTTAGTTTAGTTTTGTTTTCCTGTGGTTCCATCCAACTCCCTTTGGTAGGACTTGATTCTCCAGCAAAATTAAAGCCATCTGAGATGCCGAAGCGCTTGAAAGCTGCAGGGTATAATGACAGTGAACCATGGTGCCAAGGCATGTCAATTGCGAGGATTCACAGTACTTGAAAAATCAGGAACAGGCATAATCTGCTCGTGTCAGTCTTGATGCGCTATACAGAGTGGTCTGTAAATTTCGGCAAAAGGCAAATTCCATGTATCAAACCGACAGGTGTTGGTCCAGACTAACTTCAGATAGAAACGGAGGTGATGTATCCATGAAGGGATATTTTTGTTGTTGTTGTTGTTGCTGCACATGTTTATCAAAAATCAGAATTTACTCCCTGGTGGAAAGATGGTTGAATGGAAGGTGATGTTTCTGTAAGAGGTCAGGACATTCTGGTTTGCATGGCAGTCGCTGAGGAGTTTGGGCTGATGGAGGACTTGCATCCCTCCTGCTTGAGCAATCTTGCGCACAGTTGGTTTTTGCCATCATGTGTATGGAGTGATGGACTAGATGGACCTTTGGTCTGATCCACCATGGTTTTTCCTTGTTCTTCAGTTCACCACCAGCAAAAAAGCGATAAACAAACAAAACAAAAAAACCTCCACCACCTCCTCCATAGCTGCATCGTTAGAGATGTTCAGCTTAATCCATTCCGAAGATTCTTTATAGAGCAACTTGGTCCTTTGTCCAGTGATTCTCCTGTTTTGGCTCTTCATACCAATGACCAGAAGTTTTTTTAAAAAAAATTTGCAAAGCTGTTTAATGTATCTACTCTAGAACTAAGCATTAGTAAACTGACCTTCGTATGAAAATACTAGTTCGATGAATTTTTGTGCGTAATTGTGCTTTTAGAATTGAGGAGGACAACAGTGCTTTTTGGACAGTTGAGACTTGAAGTTATGATTTTGCTTGTTATACAAATTTTAAAGCATTTCTATTTCCCTGCCTGGAAAGGACTTTGGAAAGGGTACCCTTCTATTTAATCTTGCAACTGTAAATGGTCTGATATTTTTATTCAAGAATCCTAGACATTATAAATTGACCTTGGCCGAAGCTCACTGCTGTGAAAGAGATGGTTCTCTCCCACTTGTCACCATTTTTAAAAGAGTTACTAGTTGTTTGAGCCGGGCAAAGTTTTTGATCTAAACTATACAAGATTTGCTCTAAGGAACAATTATATTTCCCTGCTGGGACTTGGGTTTTTTTTGCTGGTCCTGTCCCCGCTTAAGAATAAAAAATTAATAATCCTAAAGAACAAAGAACAAACATGACATATTATGAGAAGAAGACCATTAGCTTTGCCTATTTGTACCTGGAGAAGATTGGAAGTAGCTATGAAAGTTGGAACAATGCCTCTTCTTAAACTAATTCAAACTAATATTTTAATAGAGATAGAATGGGACTAATAATTCTAATATTGATAGAAAGCTGACTAACTAGCATTATCCACTTTTGTCTTCTGTCCTTTCTCTCTTCCCCCTTATCTTTTCTTTGTTTTCTTTTCCTTTCTTTCCTTCTTTCTTGACTCTCTTCACCTAACTCTTCTGCTTTAAGCCATACTGTCAAATTGTAGTTTACTTAAAGGTATGAAGAAGTGTGAGAGGTAAAAATGTGGAGGAGAAGAGAAGAGAAGAGAAGAGAAGAGAAGAGAAGAGAAGAGAAGAGAAGAGAAGAGTTAATGTGAGAAGGAAATCTGAATTGGACGCTGGAAGGCTGATGACAGATCTGAAAAGAGAGAGTCATCTGAACTCCTTAGATTGAGTTTTAGAGACAGAATGAAGATATTATCAATTAATATTAATGCATTGAATTTTTCTTTTAAGGGATTCAAAGCAGCTTTTCATGAGTCTTACAAATATAGTGTCAGAGAGCCTTTCAGGGAGTATGTCAGAGTTAGGATTGGAGCTGATCACCAGAGCTCTCAATAATTGAAGAATGGAGAAATGGATTGGTGGGGTATGCTGTTTAGAAGATTGTTAGACGAATATGCAGCATAATAAGAGGTTCCCTAGTTTAGAAAAGATAGGGAAAGCTGCGGAGGATCTAAAGTGATTGGAGTATTTGTTGTATAGATTAAGGATTCTTTTTCTTTTTTCTTTTTTTGCATTACATTTTTATGGAGTGTTGATGGATAGATTCCGAGGGCTGATTGTCCTGGATGGATCTGTAGTGAATTCCCTTGGCAATATTGTCTATTCAGCTTACTCTGTTTATTATAGTTGTTTTGCTTTCAAAATGAAAAAATAAAAAAACCCAGTTTTTTTTTCCCAGCAATTTACTTTTCCAGATCCCCGATTCATTTCAGCAGTACTTATAGGAGTACAAGTACTTGGTGATTATGCCTTGGTGATCGTGCCTGCAACGAACAGTCGGACACAACAGCTACATAACTGTACAAATTTCACATGCAAGCATGCTGATTTTCTGTTCTATGTGGGCTTGCATGTCAGGCCAGAAGCATTAATGAACTAACATGATGAAACCAAGGCTTCCTAGTTCACTTTCATCTCTTTCTTTTTGTTCCCTTCTCAATGTAGCTGTCAAAATCTACAATGATCTGTTTTAGTGGGCTGGGGAAAGCAGGTTCCATAGATGCAGCAGCTAAGAGCTCCTGTGGTGTTAGAGCTTATCCCCAGGCTTGTTCAGAGCTAGGTACAGACCAGAGACATGCTAATGGATGAAGCAACCTCTGTATCAGCTAGTAGCTGACTCAGGGCAATGGAAAGTGCCCCATTCTGAAGACTCTTGCCAGCTGGTAATGTTAGGGCTTGCTAACGTAGTTGACTTTTAATTGATCTGCCACACTCTGTCCTAAAGACAAAGAAATAGAAGACGGTTATTCTTCCTGGTTTTAGCTTTTTTATGGTTCGGTGGTATTTCATGACACAAACATGTCATAAACTTAAATCTGCTTTCAAAATTGAAAACTCCATTCTACACCACTTAGTAGATCAAATCATATGGGGATTGTAGTCCTGTGCTCTTCAGATATTTTGGAGCACAACTTTCATCAATCCCAGGCAACATAGTCAATGGTCTATGGCAGTTATAGACCAATGTTTCTGTCATGTATCAGGAAAGGAAAGAAGGAAGAAAAAGGAAAAGAGAAAAATAAAAAGAAACAACACACATTAGGAAAATATTCTAGAAGTATGTGCCATTTCTAAGACCAGTTCCCAATGACGTGTTTAACTGTATGTTTAGAACCTGAATATCAGAAAGGATATCTTACCATTATGAATGTATTTCCTAGTCATCTTGGAGTTTTCCTTTAAAGACAGAAAGGCAGGGGATATGGCAGTAATAGCAACAAATACCAATAATATCACCAAGCACAGTTGCAATGATAATTTGAGGGTGGTGATGTAAGAGGATATAGGCTTTGATCCAGCTGGGAAATCATGTGGAGAGATTTTCCCTATTTTCTCGGTACACCAACTCATCAGAGCTTGCCATCACCAGTCACCCATTTGCAAGGTAGGAGACCAAAGTCCAGATACGTCCTTTACCCCTTCATCAGCACAGTATAATCAACACAGAATGGTAGGGGAGCAGCTCTGGCACAAGCTCTCACACCCCACATGGCCATCATATCTACCACTTACCTTTGCGGCTTGTGCGCTGCCCTTTGTCCAGTTACCACTGTGTGACTTGCTGTTGCCCGACTCTGAGGGTGGAAAGCTGGCTCAGAGGAGGTGCCAGCATGGCCTTTCCCTGCCAGGAGGCTGCCTCTGAGGCAAGCAGGCTGGCCCTCAAGCTCACTAAACTGCCACGGGGGCTGCTGCTCCTGGCTGGCACAGCTCTCCGGAGCACCTGCTTACCCTCTGACTCCTGCTGAAAGGCTTCTCAGCATGAGCCAGAGAAAGAGGCTGACTGAGGGTAACAGAGGCTGGGCAGCTGTTGCAAAGAGCTCCACCGTCTGCTGTCTCACCATGACATGTGTTTCAGGAGGAGAAGGGGAACCGGCTAGGCTCTCCAGAGCACCCACTGGTGTTGCTGGGCAGTGTCACAGGGGAAGATTTCCGGAGCACCCGCTGGAGGTGGCAACAGGCATTCCTGGCAGGGAAATGGGCAAGTCCTCCCATTCTGCCATCTGAAGCCTGCAGTTCACCCTGCCTCATGAGGGAACCAGCCCTGGAAGGGAGAAACAGTCATTACTACATGCCGGGATACCTGAATCGGAGCCAAGAGCTGTAGAGGTGAAGAGGACATCTTGAAATTGAGAAATGTTAAGTTGGAGCGGTAGATGAGAGTCTGTCTCATTTTCTGACTTGTCAGTTTCTGATGCGTTGACAATTTCTGTGTAATGTTTCTGCAAGGGTAGCAGCCACACTGTTACCCAACACTGCATTAATAATATTTTTGTCAATGAATTGCTGTGCTTATACTCAACAACTTTCTGGAGGGTTCACTTTCATTTTGAAAGTAAGTTATAAATGCTATGCAAAATATGTGGGAAATAGGTCTTTTAAAGTCAAAGCACAGTGAATGTTGTTAACATTTCAGCATAAAATCATAAGATGAGGGAAGATAATTATGTATCTGGTGAGCTGGGGCAACTCATCAAAGGTACTAAAAATATAGGACTGCTTCTTGATTTGACGTTAAGTACAGATTATTTTTTCAAAAAAATACTCAAGCAGATGCTTTCTGCTGTAAACAAACAATCTTCTTGCCAGACTCCTTCTTAGTCTTATCTTTTAATTAAAATTGAACTTTAAAATAAATGTGTCGGCCTTGAGTGCTTATTAAATAAAATGGTACTGGATGCAGACTAGATTTGGTTAGCGGGATCTTGTTTTGTTAAATGTGTGCATAAACATAGACAGACATGCTAATGCGGATGACCACATTAAGGATTCCAATTCCTTGGTTTGTCTGACTTTAATGCCACTTATTACCAGGAAAGAAAGTAAAATATTGTCATGCTAAAAACCAGTGTTCACGCACATAAATCTGTTAGAAGTGTTTAATTTTTATGTATTTGCTTATGAAATTTATTAGCCATTTTCATTATAAAATAATTCCAAAGTAGCTACACCCAATAAAGCATAATTAAATCATACTACATCAAAGGTCAATCAGCTGGGGAGAAGAATGACACAGATAAAAATGTGCATGGTGCAGCAAGATCGATCAAGAGATGGACAGGTGATGGCTTGAACCCCTGGGTGAACAGGTAAGTTATTGGTTGGCTCTGAAAGCTTGTAAGAATTGGTGCCATCCATACATAGAGAGGAAGAGAGTTCCACAGTCGAAGTGGAACCAGCCAGAGAGCTTCAGCTGTGGGGTGGTTTAGAAACGAGGTGCTGATGATGTGCCTTGCATTCCAGCATCCTGTCTTGGATTGCCATGTATCAAGCACCAGGGAGATGCAGCCCTGTCCTGGGGGCATCCCCACTTGATCCTAATCAAGGGCAGGCACATTGTTTCGATATTTTAATAACAGTGTAGTTTGAGAAGAAAAAAGAAAAATAATAAAGAAAATCTAGCAAAAAAAAAAAAAAAAGCCAAGGGATCTCAAACAAATACTATGCAGAACATCAAGTACCAAAATTAAAAAAAAAAACCCACAAACAACAAAAAACAAGCAGGCGCATCTTTCTGAGGGGAGGTTCTCTCCAGCAGGTATCTTGGTCTAAAGCCATGCAAAAATACCTTGAACTCAGCATCCTATTGGCAGTCACTGCAGCTCTCTCAGATTGCGTTAATATATTTCTGATAAACTGTCCTCCTTGACTTTTTTGCATTAGCAGAACTTCTAGGCTAACTTGTCTGATTGCATAGATTTCTCAGTGAATGGAAGAGCCTAAAATACCACCACCACCACCATCTATATACCAACCCACTGCTGAAGTTGTTTGGGCAGTTTACACAATTCCTAAAAAGAAATGATAAAAGTACAATAAAATATCATAAAATTTGAAAAAAATATTAAAATTTTAAAAACAGATATCAAAAGAGACAATAACAAGGACGAATAGCACAACAAGCGAGACTGCAAAAAACTTGGTGATTCCTATCAAGCACCTGCGTGGCTAAGGCAATCCTTAAACGAAGTATCTTAACCTGGTGCTGAAAAGATGACAAATTTGGCACCAGTTGGGCCACAGAGGGGAGGTTAATCCATAGGTGCAGTGCCACCACTGAGAAAGCCCTTGTGACCCTCTGCATTTCCCTGAGTTCCCTGAGTTGGCACTCAGAAGATGGCTGCAGAGTTGAGCATAGTGTCCAGGTAGATTGCAGTTGAAAGAAATGCTCCGAAATTGTAGCCCTAAGCCAGGTACATATGTATGTATTTTATTTATTCACACCCAAGAATCCCAAAAGTAAAGCTGTATAGGTTAAAACCAGCACCTTGAATGCATGCAGCCAATGCAAACAGGCCAGAACTGGTCTTATAAGTATGTTTGGACCTGCTGGTTCCAGTTCTTAATCTGGCTTATACATTCTGTACCAGCTCCAGCATCTAAACCACCTTCAAGGGTAGTCGAAGGTAGAGTGCATTGCAATAATCCAGTTTAGAGATCACTAGAGCATAGATTACTGGAGCCAGGCAGCTGGACCATGAAGCTGGACGAGGGCACTCCGAGTCACTGATGCCACCCAAGCCTCAAGTGACAAAGAAGGATCAAGGAGCAGTCCCAAGTTGCGGACTTGCTCCTTTGCTACTACATCAAGACAGAATTTGTCCAAGGCAAAGTCTCCTTGGATTTCCCCCCAAAACTTGTAGCTCCAGCAGCACCAATTAAGTTGCAACTCCTAGAAACAAATATTGGAGCTCCAGTACCTAAGAAATAAAAAGGGAAAGAAAATGGTTGCCTGAGGTCTGAATGCATCCACCCATCAGCCGCCCATAAAGCAAAATGTTTACAGCACAGGTTATAACGCCAAATATGTCTGTAGGGCCAATGCGACTTCAGTTTGGCAGTGGAAGAAATTTGTGCAAATTATCCCATTGGGAAATATATGAGATGAAATACTGATCTCATTGTATATTTCTTGGAAAGGGAACACATTAACTAGATTTTGTCCTCTGTGAAGAAATGAAACTATTCAGCCATTTTGTGTTTGTTCTTAGCTTTAACATGGTTGCCTTCAGTTTAGACACTGGGTTATTTGTGGTTTAGAGGCTGCTTTTGACTGGGGTTTGAAAAGTCAGAGAAGGTACACCTGAGGGAACCAAAGAGACCCAAAGCATAGAAACCTAGTTACTATGGGCATCAGAAACTGAGCGAAGTGGGGGACAAGCTGTTAACATTGTTAATGGTGTTGCTGCTTGCAGTGACAGAGCGAAAAGCCAAAACCCTTCAGAAGAAAGCAAGAAGCTGTGCTAGAATCCCTGCTCATGGTGAGCCCTGCCTTGAACACCTGTTAGAGAATTTTGCTTCACTGCCCACAGAGACATTCAGTGAAATGGCTCCCAAGTTCTTTGCCTGCATAGATGGTGACAATTTCAAGAGGCCAACTGTGCAACACTAAATAAAATATTAAAATCAGAAGAAAGATGATGATGATGATGATGATGATTACATTTCTATGCCGCCCCTTGCCGAAGCCTCGGGGCCAGGATGGAGAGTGCCAGGGCCCAAAAGAAGTGTGAAAGAGCTAAAATGACCAGGGGAAAATGCTTAATACTAGGCTTAAGATAGGAAACAGTGTAGAGAAGTCTTTTCTAACTTGGCGCTCTCTAAATGTGTTGGACTGCAGCTTCCATCATTCACAGCAAGCATGGCCAATGACCATGTTGCCTGGAGATGATAAGCATTGGAGTCCAACACATCTCACCATCTCTTACCATGGACTAAGCAGGCTAGGCTAAGGCTTGTCATAGGCCGTCTGGAGGGTCCCGAGTGGGTCCACCCTTGCACTAAATCTTCCCTAAAAGATTCTTATCCCTGATAGTGTTTATCTTCCAGCTTTGTTTTAATTTTTGGATGAGTTGGTAGAACTTGAAGATTTTGAAAAGGTGCCTGGACAGGTTCACGCAACCAGTTGCATATGAACTCATGCACTTATAAAAGTCAGTAGGGAGGGAATAACCAGCTGGGCCAGGGAATGGCCCCGTGCTACCTGGCCATTTCAGTCTGATGCCACTGAAAGAGAAAGCAGTGAGACCACTCCAAAGATGATCTCAGTAATTTTAGGCCAATTGTAGATGTCCCTTTCCCTAAGACAAGGTTCCTGAGCCAACTGTGGCAAGCAGTTCCATGCAATCTTGAATGGAGTTGATTATCTGGATGCATTTCGGTTGGGGTTCAGGTCAGATTTTGGCATGGAACCAGCTTTGGTTGCCCTGGGTTGGAAGAGAGGCAGGAGAATGTGATCCTGTTGATACTTGTGTATTGCTTGGTGGCTTTCAATACGATCAGCTCTGGTATTGGGATGACTGTCTGAGTTGGGAGATGGGAGCACTCCATGGTGGCCAAGTGATTTTGTTCCTACCAGGACAGACAGTTTCAGAAGATTTGGGGAATATTGATCAACTCCATGGGTTACCTAGAATGGGGTTCCTCAGGGGATGATTTTGTCCCCCATGCTGTGTAACATCTACATGAACCTCTGAGTGGGGTCATCCAGAGTTTTAGAGTGCTTTGCCATGTGTATGCAGCAGATGAAGTTGTGGCTGTGCTAAACCAGTCCCTGGCTATGGCAATAGGCTGGATAAAGGCTAACAAATGAAAGCCCAATTCAGACACTGTTAATGGGTAGTTCCTCTGACCAGCTGATGGCCATCCTGAGCTGTATGGAGTTGCACTTCCCTTGAAGGAACACATAGTTTGTGGGTCCTCCTTGAGTCATCTTTGTCACTTCACTTTGGTTGGGAGCCACAGTGGTACAGATTACCAGCTTTGGCCTTCTCTATGCATTTTGCATTTCTAGGCATTTTGCTTGTCCTGGTCCCCATGTCCATGTACCCTCTAGCCCTCTTTCCACCTGTGCACATGTTGACTCTCCTTCCTAACTTGATATCCCACCTCATGAGAGGGTTGGGCGTACACCGCACAGCTCTGCTGCCCTTTCCCCCACATGGATAATACAGTCTAAGCCCCTGACATGTCACTTTACCTATCAAGCTATAGAGGAATTTGGGTGTGTAATTTGGGGGGAAGAAGTTGAGGGAATGATTTAGGAAACTTTCTATGCTTCTCTAGCAAATTCGTATTCCTCTGTATTTTACGATGTGTGTAATGGTCAGCTATTTCTCCTCAAGGCACACACTTAGTCCTTCAGTGAAGTTTTGCCAGGATCATGTCAATTAAATCCCTTGGTTTGAACTTCTGAAATAGTTGCACAAATTTTAAGACCACCCCAAATTCCTCAGTGATTTATAATCCAGGAAATTCAGAAATGCAGGCGTCCATAGTCTCGTACACTGTCTCATTTCATCTGTCCTACTGCATTTCCTCTAGCGACAAAACATTTCTCAATGTTACAGAGTGTCTCATCCACAACTTTCCCAGCTTCCAGGATACAATTACTATAATTATGCTGAAATTTAATTTGCAGTTCAGCAGAATGAGCTTATCTCTTTTAACCAGAGGTGGATTACTTTTCTTTAGAAAAGGAACAAACAGCTATAAATACAATGGCAGTTAACAGAACTGGTTTCCAACACACCGTAGGTGCGCTTCCAAGTTTGAGAATAATTATGTTGCAGCCCATCAGATTTCTTTCAGCTTTCCTCTTGGAGCTGAGGTTTCTATGACACTTATCTGTAGCCCTGAAAACTTGAGTGATGGAGATTCTTCAGCTGTCCTTTGCAAAACATTCCCATCATGCCTTTCTTTCAGTACGTTGTGCAACCTTTATAAAATATAGGCCAATTTTTTATCGTCACTGGCCATGGCCACCATCAAATTGAGTGTCACTAGTAAATCTCATCGGGAGTGCATATAGGTGGCTTTAAATCCTGTTTCATGGAATTTTGTTCTTCAGACCACATCTTACGATACCTGAAAGGTAATAGGTTTGTAGAGTGATGGGACATCCATATCTCAAAAATTGCTTCTCTCCTCTGTTTGACGGTTGTGATTTTGGGAATAGAGAAGTCCATATATGCAGTCTGTCATTTTGCCAGAGTTTTCAGAATAATGGCCTCTCTTTTGGAGAAACAGTGTAGCCCACTAGACAAAGAATATTATTTGGCTTGTGGAAAACCGGGTTCTAGTTTCGCCATGTCTATGAATATTTTAAACAGCGCAGGATGGATTATTCATTTGCTTTTTTATTCTGCTTTTCTTTCAAGGAGTCCGAAGTGGTATTCATGATTTTCATCTCCTCCATTTTATCCCTTCAACAGCCCTACAAGTAGGTTAACCTGAGAGTTAGTGACTGGGCCATTCTTGCCCAGTGAGTTTCATTGCCAGTGGGAATTGAACCTGGGGTTCCCCATTCCTAGTCCAGTGTGCTAACCACTATACGACAATGAGAGAGTGAATCAGAGAGACAAAATCCAGATACAAGATAACAGGAGAACACGAGGCACAATCCTCTGCATGTCTAGAGAGACTGGTGTCCCATACATGTCAGCAAGCCATGGAATGACTGTGGAATGCTCGGAAATGTAAGACTTTATCATGTCAAACATGCAAAGGGTTGCCCCTGAATAGAAACAATGTTTTGGGTTTTATTTGAGATGGTAGGAGATGTCTCCTGAACATAATTTCTGCTCAGAATACATCATGTGTCAAAAACAAGTCTAAAATGGATTATAGCAGCTTCGGGAGATAGGGTGTACATTGCTAAAGTAATGCTAACAGTGTGAGTTTCTGTGTATAAAATCTAACATGTTGGCAACAAGATGGTCTGAATGGTCTGAAATATCTGCATTTGTTTTATTTGTTCTCAAGGTGAAAATTTCTTTTGTGTCCTTGTCAAATCACCCAGCACTAGAAGTGTTCCAAGCATTACGCTTTTTCCACATGGAAATAACTTTTCAGCAAACTATCAACCATGATCTCAGTATTGCAGAAGTTACTCATTTCTACAAAGTTTCTAGCAACAATGTGCAGCTAACAGATAAGAATGAACTTGCGCTAATGAGTTGAAATGAATTTCATCACTACTTTCTAGGGACAAAGGATCTTTTGGAGAAGATTGAAAACCTGAATAGAAAACAGGCTACTGGGGGGAAATGGTCTCAGTTTTTGCAGTAGAAACTATATAGAAACTTAATCAAATTATATGGAAATGTATAGAAAACCTAACGTTCTGTTTTCGGTTTTCTGCTTTGCAGTAGAAACGAAACTGTTGATAATCAAAGTTCTTATGGTTCTTTGTTTTGAAACTACACTTGGACTTCACAACTTTTTAAATAGAGGACAGGGAATTGTCCTCTGTAAAAGAGAAAAAAAAAGTGTAGCATTTTGTCAGTGTGTGCACATCACTGGAATTGCAGACTGCACATCAATACATGCTTGGATGGTGATATTTCTCCTTAGATATCCAGCGCTTTTCTTGTAAGAAAAAAGGTGCTGGAACTCATGAAATTATTTACCTTTCGCACGTAGTCAATTACTGTAAACACACCCACACACGTCAGTTGCGTAACGAAACATAACAGTTGCCACCCGCAGTAAGATCTCTGCGCGCAACCACACGACCAATCACAAGCTGAGCAGTGCCATCACAACCAGCGCGGACGAAGTACGCATGCATCGGATTTGACACACAAGCAGCATGCATGCACCATTTTAATGATTTTGCCACCGGCCTGCTCCTTGGTGCAAAATAGAGCTGCCAGGTTGCTGACGGGGACGGGGCGTTATGCTCACATGACTCCAGTCCTCCGTCAGCTTCACTGGCTGCCCATTGAAGCCTGGGCCCAATTCAAGGTGTTGATTATGACCTATAAAGCCCTAAACGGCTTGGGTCCTGGCTACCTGAACGAGCGCTTACGTCCATATATGCCCGACCGCCCTTTGAGATCTGCGGGAGAGTCCCTTCTCCGGGAACCCTCCATGAAAGAAATTAGGAGAGTAAGTACCCGGAGGAGGGCTTTCTCTGCGGTGGCGCCCAACCTATGGAATTCACTCCCCAAAGAGGTCCGCCTGGCACCGTCGTTACGGGTTTTTCGGCGCCAGGTAAAGACCTTTTTATTTAAACATCATTTTAATTGTTAAAATATATGATCTGGCCAGGGGAACTTCTTCTTCCTTCTCTTCTCTCCTCCTATATTATTTATTTACTTATTTTATACTGATAATTTTAATTTTATATTATTATGTTTGTAACTCAATGTATTTTTTGCATTTTTGTATTTAATGGTAATTTATTATGTTCTATTGTATTTCAATGTATTTTATTGTGTTGTAAGCCGCCCCGAGGCTTCGGCAAGGGGCGGCATAGAAATGTTATAATAATAATAATAATAATAATAATAATAATAATAATAATAATAATACTCTCAACAGGGCGATTCAAATCTACGTGGACCAAACATCAAATTTTCAAAAGTTACTTTTAATACTTGGAAAATCTGTCGAAAAAAGGCACCGGAACAGTGTTCTATGACAAAAAAAAGCACCGTGGATACCAATAAAACACCTTACTTATTTGGTAGCCACTGCTTTGCTGATGGTTAGTGCTTCATATCTACTCTTGGACTAAGGGCTGCACAAGCTAGATGCACCCAGATCATTACTAGACATACACAAACACAGAGATTATAAGATACATGCATTATCAGCACAAACCTATTGTCTCCTGAATTCATCTTGGAAGACCATCAGGTTTTCTTGGAGTCCTCCAACCTTGGTGCTTGGGCTCTGGGCTCTAATGGACAAGTGCCCTTCTCACGTCCTCACAGCTGGTGCAGGCTCTCCAACCAGGCTGCAGCTGGCCCTCAGAGGAGGAAAAGGGGTTCTGCCAGCGGGGTGGGGAAGGGAGGAAGCTGGGGCTGGGCCTGCTTCCAAACAGTGCCCCAGCCTTCTTCCTCATCTCTTGTCAACATTAAATCTAGAAGTTCAGCAGCTTATGCATTTCTGTGGTGAGGGCAATAGAACTGTACCCTGAATCCCATTTCATGATTCTGAAAGATTGCTGGAACTAGGGCCTTGATACAATAATTTAAAGGTAGCTGCTAAACCTTTAATAGCTTTCAAATCATTATGAATTTGGTGAGGTTAGTCTTCAATTTAGAACATTGCAGCTGTTCATGCTTTGCTTTAACTAAGGAAAGCATTTTCTTTCAGGATTCATAAAAGAAGGCAGTGCACTCATGGGGTATTTCTATTGAGAGCTCTATTTAAACTTGAAATATTGCAGCAAAGAAAATGGAAGAGAGCTAGCAATTTCCAGGCAATAATCCCATTCTCTCCCTCCTCCTTGGATGAAACCAGCATGCAAACTGCATATTGGGAAGGAAGGAAGGCGTCCTCCAGCTTGTCTCTTGAAAGGGGAGCCATGCTTGAAATGGAAGGAAAGCCACACTAGAACAGACCTCCTGCCAGTGGATTCTGGCCTTCCTCAGCCAGTTAACTGCAGGCTTTGTGAAGACAGATTTGGTCTCATTCTTTTCTCTGTCTGGGGCAATGGTAGGCAAACTTTCTGAACGCATAGGAATTTTGAAGATGTCATTGCAGTGCTCAGTATCATGAGACAACAAAAGGCACTAAAGTAGAAGTACAAGCTTCAACCAAAATTGTGTTCATATGCGCGCGCGCTCTCTCTCTCTCTCTCTCTCTCTCTCTCTCTCTCCCCCCCCCCCACCCCATATTCTTGGGGTAACTTGAACATATGCAAGTCTTCAGGCTACTGTGAAATTCAGCATGGTATTCCATCTGAAATTGTCTAGAGATTGTAGTGTGTTGTGAGCTTCAGCTCACAAACTACCATCCAGGTGATCTTCCATTATCCTTCTTCAGTATTTTGATTTGGTGCATTTCATAGATGAGACCAGTAACTCACACAGGTACAGTATGTTGGTCTAAAAGAGGAAACTTCTTTTGCTTTAACCTTTCTCAGCAAAGGAAACCCTTGAGAATCAACAAGATTCCTAAAATTGTCATGCCTGTTGGTGGCTTCTATCTATTGATTGATCCATCTATTGATCTATCAGTCTTATATATTATGAATGAAATTTCCTTGCCACTGAATAGCTAAATTTCTCTGGCTGGTTCACGGCAATTAAAACAGAATCACTCTGCAAATCCACACATTCCACCTCTGCCTGACTGTCTCCAGCCTGACATAGTTCCTCACATGCTGCATTTTCTCTGATCTCAAGAGAGGCAAGTGGATCCAGAGTCCCTTGCTGATCAAATTAATTGGCTAGGTCAGAGTTCTAATATTAGACGGAAGAGAAGAAAGATTCTACCCGCTTTCTGCATAACTGTTTGTTTTCCTAGAAAACATGGTCTTTCCTTCATTATGCTGCAATCCTGTAACGTCTGGGTGGGGAAAGTACAGCCCATGTAGTTCAGTGCTTCATAGATCTTACCCACAAAACCTTGCAAAACCCACATACCACTGCACACCCTGTTTACTGGAGGACACCCTTCGTAAGGGACCATCAAGGTGGCTATCAACCAGCCCAAACTGGGCCTTGAAAGCTGTCTTTCACCAGCTCCTTTCATCATTGCCTGCACCAAACCAACCCTTTCCTTTGCACCAGTAGGGTCAAAGCATCCCATCTTGGGAGGGGGCAGGTGTGAAGAAAGGCAGAGTGAATGTGCGACTGGTGTTGTTTCTCCTCTTGAGTGCAAGACACACTGGTTTGTTCCTTTATCACGCTTTGGAGTGGCAGTGGCCCCTCTTGGAAAGCTCTCCCAAGCCCAGACTCACTTTCAGCTCCCTAGAAACCTTGTTGGCTAGATGAGAATTTGCAATAAGTGGTCAGTGAGAGGGTTTTTTTCCCAGGTGAATATTCAGGATGAAAGATAACTCAAGATCCCAGATCATTTCTATCTGCTGAGAGGGGCAAGGACTGAAATTGTGGGGTGGGGAGTTTTTTGGTGTGTCTGGGGGGTGTTATTACAAAAAACATGTTGATCAAGATAGAGCTGAGCACTGGGCAGGCTCACAAGCCATGAGAAGCCATGGTGAAAGCTCATAATTGAGGGTCTGCTGTAAGGCCCTTTAAAGATCAACATGGACCAGTGCACCAATTCCCATAGACTACCTCTGGGTATGTATTAAGGTGTGTTTTAACTAGCTTCTTCTCAAAGAATTTCTATGGCACTAATAAAATTTAAAAAACCCAAAATGCCAACACTGTCAGAAGCAATGACAAACATTCATATAAAACTAGAAGAGGGATGAAATATCAACTCCCACATCATCTTCACTGCTGTATCCTGTTATTTCTAGTTGTACTCATCAGATAGCTGATTAACATCATCCCGACATAAAGTCACATTTACAGTGGTGGGCGGTGTCTTCATTATTTGGAATACTGTCACTAGCTGATTATGTTCTGCTCTAGGCTTCTTCACATAGATGGAGATGAACTATCAAACTTTATTATGTCACAAAAAGAGCAAATACTGCATTGCAACAGCTAAGACATGCAATCCATCATGTTTTCCTTTCCAGAAGAATTACAAACACCAGACTGTGATTTTCCAGGGGATGTTCTTCTGATGGACCTTGAGATGTGCCCACCCTTTCATGAAATTTATTTTTCCATGTTATGTTAGGGGGTGAACTTTTGAGTTTTTTAATCTCCTAGATTTAAAACAAACAAGAGGCCTAGTCTAAGGCAAAAGGTTGTGCTACTGAATGGTGCACGTGAAAACATTCCACCTTTATGTTCTATGAATCTGTCAACAAATTGATATATTTTCTTAGTCTAGCTATATCTTGTCTTGCTTTTAGCAGAAACCAGACACACTTTATGGGAATTGATTAAAAATGATTATTTATATATGTATTTAAAACATTTCTATGCCGCCCCATCGCAACAAAGCTTCAGGGTGGCTCACAGCATAATTAAAACAATTAATACAATTAAAGATTAAAAAGCCCGGTAACATCTCAGCTTAAAAATTTAAAATCCTATAAATACATAATAAGTTAACAATTAAAATAAGTTTTAAATAAAAAGGTCTTAGACTGGCGCCGAAAAACAAATAATGACAGCGCTAGGCGGACCTCTCTGGGGAGCACATTCCATAGGTGGGGCGCCACTGCAGAGAAGGCCCTCCTCTGGGTACTCACCCTCCTAATATCATTCACAGAGGGTTCCCAGAGAAGGGCATCTGTTGCCGATTTCAAGGGGTGGGAAGGCATATATGGACGCAAGCGTTCCTTTAGATAACCAGGTCCCAAGCTATTGAGGGCTTTATAGGTCATAACCAACACCTTGAATTGGTCCCGGACTTCAATTGGGAGCCAGTGAAGCTGACGGAGAACTGGGGTTATATGAGAACAATGCCCAGTCCCTGTCAGCAACCTGGCAGCTCTATTCTGCACCAATTGAAGCATCCGGACTGTCTTCAAGTGTAGCTCCACGTAGAGCATGTTACAGAAGTCTAATCGGGAAGTTACCAACGCGTGTGTCACTGTCGCCAGGCAGTCGTTCTCCAGGAAGGGATGCAGCTGATGGATCAGCCAAAGATTAAGGAAAGCACTCCTCGTCACCACTGTCCCCTGAGCTTCTAGTGACAGCTCAGGGTCGAGGAGCACTCCCAAGCTGCGAACCCTGTCCCTCAGAGGGAGTGCAACCCCATTTAGGACAAGGCCCAAGTCCCCCATCCCAAAGCCCGAACCACCTACCAACAGGACCTTCGTTTTGTCTGGATTGAGCTTCAGTTTATTGGCCCTCATCCAGCACATTACCTCAGCCAGGCACCAGTTCAGCACAGCCACTGCCTCACCTGGATTGGTGGAGAACGAGAGGTAGAGCTGGGTATCATCAGTGTACTGATGGTTCCGCAGCCCACACCTCCTGATGACCTCTCCCAGCGGTTTCATGTAGACGTTAAATAGCAAGGGGGACAAAATGGACCCCTGCGGAACTCCATGGTATAGCTGCCATGGCGCAGAGCCATAGTCCCCCAGCACCACCTTCTGGAATTGACCATTGAGATAGGAGCGGAACCACCGCAACGCGGTGCCTCCAACTCCCAATCCCGCTATCCTATCCAGAAGGATACCATGGTCGATGGTATCGAAAGCTGCTGAGAGGTCCAGGAGAACTAACAGGGATGCACTCCCCCTGTCTCTCTCCCTGCACAGGTCATCGTACAGGGTGACCAAGGCAGATTGAGTGCCGTACCCGGGTCTGAAGCCGGACTGAAATGGGTCCAGATAATCAGTTTCATCCAAGAGTGCCTGGAGTTGTCCCACCACCGCTCGCTCTAGCACCTACCCCAGGAACCGGATGTTGGCCACCAGTCTATAATTGGCGGCCACCTCTGGATCCAGGGATGCCTTCTTTAGGACTGGCCAGACTACCGCCTCCTTTAAAGGGACAGATACCTGGCTGTCTCTTAAAGTGGTGTTGATCACCTCCAGGATCCAGGTCCCAGTCCTGTCATTGGCTTTCTTGAGTAGCCAAGATGGGCAAGGGTCTAGTAAGCAGGTGGTAAGACGTACTTGTCCAAGCACCTTGTCCACATCATCAGGCCGCAACAACTGAAATTCATCCATTAATTGTGGACTTGACAGCATCATTGGCACCTCCCCAGTAGAATCTGATTCAATAGTAGAGTCAAGCTTATGATGAATCTGAGCGATTTGCTCCCTGAAATGCTTGGCAAAGTCATCACAGTGGGCCTTCGAGGGTGGCACGAGATCTCTCTTTGGGCCCGGATGTACCAGCCCCTGCACCACCTGAAAGAGGTCCACCGGACGGCATTGTGAGGAGGCAATGGAAGCGGAGAAAAATTTCTTCCTCACTGCCCTCACCGACACAGCATAGGCCTGATAGTGGGCTCTTAAGTGTGTTCGGTCAGATTCATCCCATGATCTCCTCCATCTACTCTCTAGACATCTCCCAACCCACTTCATCATCTGTAATTCAGACCAAGGAGATGAACAGACTCTGCCAGGTGGGAGAGGACGCTTGGGAGCGATCGTGTCAATAGCCCTGGTCATTTCCCCTTTCCATAGTTCAACCAAGGCATTGACAGGAGCACCAGCCTTATCAACCCGGAGAAAATCCCCCAGAGCCTTCAGGAATCCATCAGGATCCATCTGGCTCCAGGGGTGGACCAACACAATCGGGCCTGCACCCTTACAGAGGGAAAGCTCAAATCTTATGAGGAAGTGATCTGACCATGACAAGGGCGTCAGACTTAAGTTCCTCACCCTCAGATCACCCTCTTCCTGCTCCGTCGAGAAAACCAGGTCCAGAGTGTGTCCACGCTCATGGGTCGGGCCACTGATGTGCTGAGACAGCCCCATGGCACCATGGAGGCCATGAAGTCCTGAGCCGCCCTGGTGAGAACCATCTCGTCATGGAGATTGAAGTCCCCCAGGACCAACATCCTGGGAGTCTTCAACACCAGGTACAAGACAATCTCCATCAGCTCAGGCAGGGAGTCTGTTGGGCAGAAGGGTGCACGGTACACCTACAGAATCCCCAGTCTGTCTTGGTCACCCAACACCAAGTGGAGGCACTCTAGACCCGGCCTCAAGAGGACAGGAAGCCCCAAAAGGGAAATAGAAGCTCGATAAATCAGAGTGATCCCCCTCCCCTCCCCTCCAGGCGTGGTCAGTGCTGGACCAGGTACCCAGGCGGGCACAGTTGTGAGAGGGTGACATCCCCCCCTCACCCACCCAGGTCTCTGTGATACAAGTCAGGTTGGCCCTCTCATCCACGATCAAATCGTGGATGAGTGTTGCTTTGTTTTGGATCGACCTGGCATTAAGCAGCAGCACCGACAGGCCTGGGAGGTGGTTGGCAAGCCTACCTGGAACCTGCCGACTGGGGGAATAACCAGAAAGAGGAACAGGTGTTAACCATCTGTCCCTCCTTCTTCTATGCAGACCCATTAAGTCCCCAATGCCATAACGTCCATTGCCCATGACCACCCCAATGGTGGCACCCACGTGCTCCCCAGGTGACATCATACTGTAAGCATGAGATGCACCATTAAAAACAGCTTAAAACCAACAATTAAACAGTTAAAAGCGTACTCACCTTAACTCCCCACCAGCCCACAAACAAGACCAGAACCAAAGCCCCTGGCCAGCCCAGCCCCCGATTAAGAAACACTGGCAATGTCAGAACAAGCTATAAGCTACTTTGACCCAAAGAACAGCTGAGTAGCAAGCAACAAGTGGTGGTTCGAGGGTCTTCCACATTCAGGATACTCCACACTTAGTAGCAATATGGCTGTCAGGGAGAGGGCCCTGCATCAACGCGCTGTCAGAATGAATGTGGGGCAGCTGCCCAAAGGGACAGCTCTGGGTCAGTTCTCCCCTCTGTTCCTCCATGGCACCTAGTGCGACTTAACTCTTGTTCCCATATTGCCCTCACTATGGCACTGTGTGATGGTCATTTGCTCACCCAACAACAGCAACCAGTAGGTTGGATTTGGACTTAGTTATATTCAGAAGCACTGCAATGAGTGGACTTAAGTTACTGAAGACCACCTTAAATTCTATTGCTTTAAGTGTGGTCAAGTCCTGATGCAACTCCTTGATTGCAGAAGAGAAATGAATGTTGTAATGTCCTCAAGGTACACACAAGCTGAACTAGATACTTCAGAGTGGAGAGCACAAGGCTGTCCTATTTTGTGCTGGTACACATGTCAACCTGCCATTACACCTGGCTATTTCTGATGATGCAAATTCTATTGTTTTATATACTGCATGTCCTCCAAGGACAAGACAATGTACAGGGTTCACTCCTACTCCCTGCCTTTTTAACAACCCTTTGGGGTACTGCGTGTCCAAGCTCACCTCGCTTTATGACACTGTGTTCATTTGACTGTACAGCTCAACAACCTACGTGAAGATGTTAACTGAATGAATTACGGAAGAAATTGTCATCCTTTTTTGGCCATTTGTTTATTAATTCCAAGCCTCAATCCTAACCTTCAGTTTGAACTTCATTTCTGCCAGGGTGGTGTAGTGGTTATAGACCTGCTTTTGGGACCCAAAGTAGGAATTGAACATTTTGACTGTTCTTTATCATCTGTTATCAATTTGTCTTCCTCACTGAACAAGTGAATCCCCCCCCCCCCCCCGTTTCTTATCTCTGACTTCTACTATGCACATACTTGGAAAAAAAAGAAAAAAAAAACCCTTGCTGCTTTTAGTATCCCTTCCTACCCTCACTTCATTCTCTGCTTAAACTCTCCTGATGTCATGCCTGCACTTCTGCACCACTTCTCTGCCCTCTTGTTGCCTGGCCTTCTTTCCCCTTTTCTATGCATGTCCTTTTTTCTTTTTAGGCCAGCTCAAAGCTTTTTGGGTTGGTTTCTGCTGCTGTCTTCTATCTTTTGTTCTTGTTAGAATCATGTACAATTCTGCCTTCCCATCTTGGACTCCTCTTTAACTTAGGGGTACTTGCCAGGGGACCTTATCGTGTTTTGAGTTTATTAAAATAAGCTTTCCCAAAAACCGAAGGATGTAGATGGCAACTCTCCATTTTTCCTTCCTTTAAAATCAAGAACACAAGCATGTTGTGGTCACTTTCCCCCAGAATTCCCATAACTTGCACTTTATCTACTGAGTTATCCATATGAGTACATGTTAAGTTTAGGACAGCTGTCCTAAGTTATCAGTCCTGCATGTCAAGAATTTCTTGGAAGCGGCCACTTTTGGCTGAATATATCTCCAAACAGATATCAGGGTAATTGAAGTCCCCCATTATTACCACATTGCAGATCCTTGAAATACTGGCAATTTGGTTAACAAAAGTTCCATCCTCATCCTCTCCTTGATTGAGTGGCTGGTAGTGGACTGGGATATTATATTCCTTCTATTCCTTGACACATTTATTTTGGCCCAGATGTGCTTTATGGGGCTACCAGGCTCGTCTTCCTGTATTTCTGTGCAGGGATAAGTATTTTAACATATAATGCAATTCCACCTCCTTTTCTATTTCTTCTGTTCTTCTTGAACAAGTTACACCCTTCAATTGCAATATTCAGTCATGGGAGTCACCCCACCAAGTTTCAGTAATATCTATCAAGTCATATTTGCCTTGATGTATGAGAGAACCCTGAGATTTTGGTCCAGAACATCTTGAATAAAACAGGCCTAATTGCTTAGACCAGGGTTAGGCACTCTGGTTCTCTCTGAATGCTTTGGACTAAAGCTCCTATAATCCTTATTCATTGGTAATGCTGGCTGAGCTTTATGGAGATTATAGTCCAAATTTTCTGAAGGCCACCAGAATTAGATTAATTCTGATACCTATCCTGAATTAGATTGCTATTGGAAGTCCTGCTCTGGGTCCCTTGCATTGTATTTAGACAGGTGTCAAACAGAGACCAAATCTTTGAGCCAAGGCAAGAAGTTGTTTTGAGAATATTTCAGGGATTTTTCCTTTTTCCTAGAAAAAGAAGGAAGCTTGCAGGAAAAGGTAACGCATGAATAAGTCTCGAGTTGTCCTGAAATCTAGTTCAGACTCTGTTTGGGGTCCCAAAGAGAAACAACTGTCCCAGGGGGACCACTTTGTTCTGCAATTATAAATAGCAAAGGTGAGCGTGACATGAAGTTGGCAAACAATGACAACAGCACATTCTCCCAAGAAGTCTGCCTTGGAGACAATGTTTGTGATTGGCACTTCTTTACTGGGAAGATTGGAAAGAATGTGCTGTGTATGTATTCTCACTGAATTTAGGTTATTTTCAATGTTGGAGCAAAAGAAGGTCATAGAATTGCTGCATATTTGTCCCCATTAACCTAACTTACAAAAATGAGTTTCTCTAAACACTCCAGATGGCATAATCTTTCTATATTTGGCTTTATATCCTGGGACCTGATCATGTATTTTAAGACTGCCATTTGGGAACATAAAGAGCTCTCATGAGGGGGAAAAAAGAGAGAAAAAATGTACTTTAAAGTCAGAGCACAAAATAAGGGCTAAGGCTGAAATGACTTCTTAATTAACTCAAAACAAACATTTACCTACCACTCACCATGGGAAAAGCACACTCCAATTAAGAGCAGTCTTTAAACAGACTGTGAAGTGCTTTATTCAAAGCAATAGTGGGTATTTTATCTTTACACAGCTTTGTGTGTGTGCGTGTGTGTGCACGTTTGTATATCTTCAGAAGGAAAATAAATGGATAGAAGTGAATGCAAAAGAAGCTTTGTTTTCATATTTAGAGGGCATGTCATTCAGGTTATTGGTTTAGAATAAATTAGCAAATTTGAACAATAAGAAAGTGCATATTGCCTATAAAAAGATCATTTCTACCTGCATGGAGTCTCACTGGAAACACGAGCAATCAGCTCTGTTGACAAATTTGGAAGGATTCAATGCAGGGATAGAGAGTGTATCAAAGAGGAATATTTGAACTACACTTAATGCAACCGTATCCCATGATTTTCCCTTCTGTATGAGACCAAACACAGCTGCTCCTCCTCTCCATTTTATCCTCAAATCAACCCTGTGGAGTAGGCTTGACTGAACCTCAGTGGCTGACCCAAACTCACCCAAGTGAGTTTTACAAGGACTGGGAACTGGCACCCAGTTTCCTGAGTCCTAGTCCAATACTCTAACCACTATGTTACTTCCCCCCGCTTCCTTCCTTCTTTCTCTCCGATGCCTCCAATCTAATAAAAAGAAGCTTAGGCAGAGAACATACGATGATAAATATTTAAGATGAACTAAGAGTAAAATGGGGACAGAGAAGATGGACCAAGAAGTGGCTGTGAAGCAACAATTTCCACTGCATATAAACTCAGACCTTTTTACACAACCATCTTCCGGAATTCCAGGGTTCATCCTGATGGTAGCCATAGTACGGATAGGTGAACATATAATGTTAAGTTCATTGAGGCTCTATGAATTCTTCCTCGGAACTCATTTCATCTCCTTTACATTTGCCATCTTGAGACCCTTGGTATAGGTGGGATAGAAATGTTTTAAATAAATATGTAAAGCAGGAATTTTCCACTTCCTCCTCCCCTAAACAGGAAAAATTGCACAATTTTCTCACTTGAAAAAATACATTAAAATATGCACTCTCTCTCACCGAAAGTACTTATTTTACCCATAAACAAAGATGTAAATATTCAGATTTGGTGGAGAAAGGGACCTACTCAAACGCACCCTTCCAAAAATGACAACTTATGTACATGCGCACCTGTGGATTTTCAGAAGTGCACCTTTATGTAAGTGTGTGCTTTTAAGCACAAGTGCAAGTTGGGGAAATTGTGCAAACGTCCTGCAGATTTGTTCCTACTCCTGTTTGCATTTGGGATTGTGTCCAGGGCCTGTTTCCATTTCTGTGCACAGGAGCAAAACTCTTATCCATCCATATGCCTAGTTCCTATGCTGCTGCATTAACTTGAGTGTTCATTCTCTCTCTCTCTCTCTCTCTCTCTCTCCCCCCGCCCTTCCCCCCCAAATCAATAGCAAAAGCATTATCTGAGTGTGAGTCCTTATGTAACAGTCCCATCCATGCACAAGAAGGAGTCACTGGGCTTGCGGGAAGGATCATGAAAGGAAGTATATAAAAAAAATCTATTTAGAAAAATCAGGTGTGGGGAGCTGAAAGAAGCCCATTGAGGACTGAACATACTCATTGGCCATGGAATACTGACCGACAGAAAACTGGGAGAGGAAAGGGAATGGAGGAAGCCGGAATGCGGCATGGCTGGACAGCTGAATGTACGCGGTACAGAATGTACGTGTCTGGGCTGCCAGTCCAAAGCGGGTTGGCCAAATGTGGGCAGGAATGGAACCCAGACTTATTTTTGGCACAGTGACGTTTGCGGTAGCGTGCTGTGAAGTGATCCAGAAATATGCTTAGCAACCAGCACTGAACCGCCTAACTCATGAACTGAACCCTTCCCAAAGGTTGTGGTCATGGGAACTGGCTTGTTTTTCTTTAGGGATGGG
The DNA here is from genome assembly GCF_004798865.1 of Varanus komodoensis. Taxonomy (NCBI): domain Eukaryota; kingdom Metazoa; phylum Chordata; class Lepidosauria; order Squamata; family Varanidae; genus Varanus; species Varanus komodoensis. Next base: position 19,891,293 of record NW_025335268.1, on the reverse strand, counting down.
GGAATGGCAAATATCTCATATTTTTGCAAAATTGGAATTTTGCATTTTGATATCAAGAAGAAATAGAAAGATAAAGAGATGGGATTGTGGTTCTTTTCAGAATAAACAGCCCTGATTTCAGAGGGGAAAAAACCTGCTTAAAACATTCTGCCATGTCTGCTTTATAGAAGAGAGCCAAAGACAGGAGCAAGTGGATCCTAGATGCTTTTGAAATATAAATAATAGGCTTGGCTATGACTGTCATACATTGCAAAAGCAATTCATGAAACATGTAATCAGTCTAAATTAAATGCAGCTAGGGTGGGAATGATTTTGTGTGGTTTTTATTTTGTCCTGGTACTACTACAGTTAAAACAAACCAAATCAAAATAAGCCAAGCCAGGAGAAAATAACAAATATTACATTATTTGTCCTGATGTATGAATAAAAACTATTACACATTTTGTGCTGCTTTCTAATTGTTTGAAACAACGTGATTCTGTGAAACTGTTGAGTGGGTGAGGCTTTTTAGGCTGATTGTAAAAAGCACATGTTATTAGGAATCTATTAGAGAAATACATGACCCAGAAATATTGAAAAGGCAGGCTGTTCCTTGAGACAAAGCCAGTGGAAAATAAACTACCTTCAATAACTTATTGCAGCTTTGCAGGGGGTCTTCAGCTGTACCTGGATGTGGCCCATATTGTTGCTGTTGTATCAATAGCAGCAGCCATAATAGTCATAGTTTTATCATGTGTTTGATCAGTAATCCTGATCAAATCTGTAAAGTAGCATTGTTATGTCCATATTACGGATGTGTAATTGTAAGACTGAGCTTTGACAGCTTAACCTCATAAATTCATGGCTGAAACAGGAGTCCAACAGAGGACTTCACAACATAAAAAAGTTCCCCCACTGCCAAGTGGGGCCCTAGTGTTTTGAGTGCCACAAAAAAACCCAAGCCTCCTTTCTTTCCCTCCATATGCGGAAACAAATCTCATTAGCAGCAGAGAAATGAGTCCCATAATTGAAATGGCTCTAGGGAGAATGTACTGCTCCGCCAGTCACTGGAATACCTCGCTGATAAACAGCACGTTCTGAAGTGGCTGCCAGCGGCTGCAGGCCAAGATCTTCTCTCTAGGGCTGCTGCAACTGCAGTAGTTATTGGGCAGGAGCATCTTACTGCAGCCTTTGCTTCCTAATCTGCTGCTTGTCAGCATGTTGGGAGATGCAGGAAGGTGGAAGGGCAAACCCTTCTTTGAAATAGCAGCCATGCTTTGGCCTGGTGAGAGTCAGATCTGGGGCCAGGGGCTCAGAAGGGTCCAACAGAACTGCTGAGGACCCTGAGACACCCTGGGGGTGCATCCTCAGAGGGTGGTGCTGGCAATGTTGAATGGGGGTCAAGCCCACCGTGTTCTGATCCACAGCAGCCCTCTGCTCTGTTAGATTAGCCTAAATGCAGTGCCCTGACATCCATTCATATCCAAAAAGGCCACTGATGCCTGCCTGGAAACCCAACCCAGCCCAGGCAGAGAGATTGTGGCAGCAGAGAGATTGTGGCAGCAGCCACAAGCACCTGGGCAGAATCCCATGTGAAGCCTCATGCTGAGATCCCATGGATTTATCGGGTGGGCTATGGCCACAGTTACATACTAGCATATCAAACCTGGAACAAATAGCATGCCAGTCCTTGCATATCTATGAAGACCCTCTGTGAGCAGGCCAAATACAGCACCCTACCTCAAAATCCAACTTCAGTGCAAGAGCCTGACCTCAAAATAGGACCAAATCCAAATGTTCTCACTAGCTGAAGGGCATGACATGGGTAGCTTGACATCTGTTCTGGATGAACCGCTTGAAACAGTACTAAATATGGAATCAGTATGCACATAGAAGGACAAGTCCTGATGAGAAAAAGTCAGCATGGCTTCCACTAGGGGCATTCTTGTCTCACTGACCTATTACAGTTCTTTGAGAGTGTCAACAAGCACGTAGACAGAGGCAATCCAGTTTGTTTACCTGGGCTTCAAAAAGCTTCTGACAAAGTGCCCTTCCAAAGGCTCCTGAACAAACTAAGCAGCCAGAGAATGTATGATAATCCAGGTAAGGTGGTGCTTATTCTAAACAGGTGTCTGGACAGTGTGATGGACTGGATGAGAGCTGTAGATTGAGAGTCAATTCAGTGTTGCTGGTGGGTGGGCCAGCTGTTCGGGTGAGTGATATTTGGCCTGTCTTGAATGGATTTGCACTCCCTGTAAGGGACAGGGTATGCAGTCTGGGAGTATTCCCTGACCCAGAGCCATCCCTGAAATCCCAGGTGGCATCTATGGCAAGCAGTGCTTTCCTTCAGTTAAGGGTGAGCCATCAGCTGCATCTTTACCGGGACAGCTGAGTCCTAGTAACACTAACTCATGCACTGGTAACTTCCCACCTGGACTATCGTGATGAACTTTACATGGGGCTGCTCTTGAAGATGGTCCAGACATTGTAATTGGACGAAAACAGAGCTACCTGATTACTGACTGGGACCAGTAGACAAAAACTCATAGAGGCCTACCTGGCCTTCGAGGTCTATGCAGGGGGCTCTCTGTATTCACCACCTCTTGGGGAAGTAAGAGGGGTGGCTGCTAGGAAGAAGGCTGCTGTTCTGCTGGTGTTCCTCCCATTTGGAATGCTCTCCCTGAGGCACCTGGTGCCTTCCTTATACTCTTTAGGCACAAGGTAAAGACCTTCTTTTTAAGAAAGCATTTTAATATTTACTAGATGCCACCAAACCTCTATTTGCATTTTAAATGATGCAGTTTATTTACTGGATTTTTACATTTATTAATGTGTAGTTGTTTTAGTTTTTATTATTGTGTTTAATTGTTTGATTAGGAGCTGCCTAGAGAGACCATGGGTATATATAGGAGGCATATAAATGTTTTAAATAAATAAATAAATGCATACACAATGCTGGTCCTATATGAGCTATAATGGCTACCAGTTGAAGTCTGGGCCTGATTTAAGGTGCTAATGATGACTTATAAAGACCTAAATGGTTTAGGGCCTGGTTATCTAAGGGAACATCTCCTTCCATATGAGTTCACCCAGATCTTAAGATCCTCTGTGGAGGCCCTCTATTGAGAGCCCTCCTTGAAAGAGGTGAGGGGGGCTGTTATGAGGAGGCTGCGATAGCACCCCAGTTATGGAACTTGCTCTCCAGATAAGTGCCTGGTGCTGAAGCTTTACTTGTTCTGGTACCAGGCCAAAACTGTTTTATTTACCTAGCTTTTAAATTGCTGGATGGTATTTTAATAATTTTAGCATCAAGTACTGGCATTAAGGAGTTTTTAATTGTGTTACTGTTTTTTTTAAATTTGTAAACTGTTATGAAATTTTTAATGAATGATGGTACAGAAAAACAGAAAGGAAGGAAGGAAGGAAGGAAGGAAGGAAGGAAGAGGGAGGTCTTCTTGTGGCTTACTAAGTTGGGGTCTTGAGTCCAATGACTCACTCCCAGGTCCAACTCAAGCTACACCAGTGACTTGACTTGGGAGCAACAAGCAAGTGATTCGACTTGAGATTCTGCTGAGATTTTTACCACTGAGTTGCTCCAGGGCTTACCACCCACATCTGACCTGCAGCAGGATGTCCTGGGATGATCCTGGAGGAAGACTTCTGTGATGGCCTGGGATACAGACACAAACACAGCAGAGGCAGTGGGTGGGTGGGAGGGAGGGAATTTCAAGGGGGTAGGGGCAGGAGAGGGAGGAGAGGCAATCTAATGGGGGAAGGGAGCACAAGGCTTCAGATCTTTCTTTTTTGGCTATGAGGGAGGTGGTGGGAGGGAGGGACAAGGGGATGGGAGCAGAGGAAGGGGAAGACTTGAGAAGAGACTTGAGACTCCACTGAAAAATGTCTTACAATGACTTGAGACTTGACTTGGACTTGAAAGTAAAGACTTGAGACTTGACTCAAGACTTGGACTAAAGGAGAAATAATGGAGAAATGGAGAAGTGTCACCAGTGGAGTGTCAACAGTGGACTTCACCAATGGAGAAGTGTCACCAGTGGATCCTCATAGGATGCTGTATTAGGACCAATGCTTTTCAACCTATTCATAAATGATCTGGAATTAGGAGCAAGCAGTAAAGTGGCCATGTTTGCTATCCGCATGTATCAGAATGATAAGACAGAACCAGCGGGTGCAGAAAAGCTGGGAAACAGAGAGAAACCACAATTGATAGATGTATCCATCCTGGTCTAGTCAGATTATAGCAGTATCTATGACACATTTAATTTGTTCTTCTGCTTCTGTTGCTACTTCAAAATTTATATTTTTTCACATTTTGAAGCAAAGAAAACTCAGAAATGTAGCTATATTATCAAATTCAGAGGACATCTGAGACAAACAATTAGCCCATCTACTACAGCACTGGTTGGCCACAGCTCTCCGGGATTTCAGAATGGGGTCTTTCCCAGGCCTACCAGGAGATATCAGGAACTGGACCTGGGCACTTTCGTACACACACCTTGTGTTCTGCACTGAATTACGTCCTTTCCTCCACACGTAGCTAGTAACAGAGTTGATTTTTAGTGGAAAGCAGTATATCAAGAAAGATGCATAGACAAGTCTATTTCACAAGAATAAGTTAAAAGAACTAATCACATGTTGAAAGAACTCTTGATGTCTTATGTTCAAAAGATTGGGGTCAATGATCATCCTCCCTTGATACTCTTACATCCAAGCCTGGACACTGACTCCAACAGGTTCTGCTTCTTTGAAAAGGCTCACCTGGTCATCAGTGCCAACTGAAATGAAAACCTCATTAGCCCCTTCCTTTCACTTCCTCCTGCACCCTCGTCAATCCACCCCCCAAGCTCTTGAGATACTATCATTTGGTAATAAGTGATGCATATATGGCTGAAATTACATCCAGCTGCAAGACTAATTAAGGCAGCCATTACTCTTCAGTCCCTGCTGAGACATTGTCTGAGGTGTCCCTCATTCCCCTCTCAACTGAAAAGGCAGACATGAAGGCCTTAGATGTACACTAAAGCTTACAACCTATTTACCTTGTAGCAAATCCACTGATGTCAATGGTGGTGCTTTGAGGTGTGGATCATGGAATATCCTATCCATGAATATCCATTAATTAGGAATATGAACCTAATTAATTTTAGGTTAATTAGCCACTTGCTAGTCAAGGGCTAGACTGAAATGATCTAATTGTTCTTTAATTATGGTAAGTGTTCATAATTACTTGCTTTTACACAGTGGGAAAATATTCAGAAAAGCATAATATTAACACATGCCTGTCTTGGTTGCTTCTCTAACACAATGAAATAAATGCCACAGGTACAGAAATACTGGGTGTACAATTTATTTTTGCATTCATGATTTATATACTGCTTGCAGCTTTCAATGATTTCCAAGTCATTTACAAAGAGATGTCTGAAAAGTTCATACTACTTATGCAAATATACATTTATGCTAATGTATTTATGCTAATACAGATTAGCATTATTCCACAAATCCCATTGCTCAAGTTAAAAAAATGGTCTACAAGAGTGTGAAATTGCAAAACTCAAAATCTGGTCTGCTGTGGAATCTGCTGGTCAGATTGATAGAAATTCAGACTCATTTGAATATGTTGCAGATTCCCTGACATTTCTTCATCCAAGTAGGCGCCCATCACTACATGTACTGAATTCCAGACTGAAAATGCTCTGTCAAGGACAACTTCCTTTTACCGATCTGGAATCTCCCATCGTTCAGCTTCACTGGATGATCTCAGGTTTGAATAGTGCAAAACAGGAAGAAAAAAATTTCCTATCCACTTCCTGTACACCATCATAATTTTGAAAACCTTTATAATTTCTCCCCTTAGTAGCTTTTACTTCCGTTAGAACGTTTCCTCATAGGGTAGATGCTCCAACTCCTTGATCATTGTGGTTGTCCTCTTTCCCTCCATTTTTCAACTTTACAATATCCTTCTCTAGTTTCTGTTACCAGCATGTTCATATTATGTAGTCCTCATGCAGAGGACTACTGCATGATGTGATGGGAAGTACTTTGTTGCTACCAAATAAATGTGTTTGCTTGGAGATTCTGAAGCAGGCCTTTAATTTTTCCCCTTGTGACAGAGGACTGGCATTTCGATTCAAGGCATTCCTTGTTTATCTAGTCAGCTTATTTATATTGTGTCCATCACTGTATTCTTATGGGGTATTATGTTCAGGATAGGTCAAAGTTTAAGCCCAGCAGTTTTCTTTTGCTTCACAGAATATCTCCTCATACATTCCATATAATTTACTCAATGGGCTTTACGTTTCCACAAACTTTAAGTCAATGCCTTAATGCTAGAAATTTCTCTCTCTGTATGTTCACATGGTCACCTGCACCCCCTCCTATTTCTGGGTTTATTTGTTGGTGCTAAAGGACTTATTAGGTAGATGGAATTAAAAGATCTCTTACCCATTGTGACAAACTGTAGGTACACATGGCAGGAAAGCTAAATAAATTGGTTTGGCTTTACAACAATAATATTAAGGCATGGAAATCATATTCTTTACCTTGGGAAGTAAGATGTAAATGCAGTTTTAAATTCCCTGTTTTGGTATTATGATCAATGAATCTAGTATAATTCAGCCATTAAAGGAGGAAACATTTGATGGATGACATTCACTAACCTGTGCTAATCAAGGGAACAACCTTGGGCAAAAGGTTAAATAAGACAGTTGCTTTAAAGACCGCTTTGCAATAACATTTGAAGATGATACTAACAAGAGTGCACCAGATTGAAATTGCATGAGTTTGATTTGTTGCAAATGCTATAATGACCTTTACTCATCCAGGATCAGTACAATTATATCCATGTGTACTCAGAAGTCCAGTAAATTCAATGTGGCTTACTCAGTGTGAGTTCAATGTGTCTTATAAAATGGGTGTAAGATTGCAGCCTGAGGGTTGATTTGGAAGAAATCCTCATTATAAAGGATTATATCCGACATTACATGATCAGGAAAAAATACTTGAGCTGGCCTTGTTTAGTAAGTAGTTACAGAATCCTTAGCAGAACTAGCAAAACTAGGAATGAGTGCAAACTGCACACTAGTAAGGAACTGGGCAGAGTACACGCACTCCTAACACTGAACATGCATCCCAGACATGGGTCATCTTCCTCACACTCCATATTTTATCTAGATGACCATTTTTGGCATACCGTATAAAGCAACAGGGAGGGGGAGGGAGTGAGGAGAGTGGCCCAGGGACCTGGCCTTTGGAGGTTCACCTCTGGGATTGCAGGATCTCAGGGCTACAAGTCTGAATAATCCTGTGGCCTCACAGACAACGTCAGGAAGCCATAGGACTGTACCTGCTTGAAAAACACTATCCTGAAATAGATATGCTTTTAAATATGCAGAAGCAAGGCATTAGCCAGGGATGTGGGTGGATGGTTAGACAAGAGTGTTATTGAAGAAGCATAGAAAGACTGCAGAGAGCTTAAGCAGAATTTGCATTAGGCTTTACTAATTGGGATATGCCAATACCCAAGCCAGTTTTTTGATGAAACTGGAAATTTTAAGGCTCACTGACAAATTGATAAGTCACTAGGTCAGGACAGTGCATAGTTGAGAGTTCTTAAAGTTATGAAACATGAAGATTAGAATGATCTACCAGACACTGTCTACTTGGATTTCCAAAGAGATGCTGACAAGATCCCTTACTAAAGGTTAGTGATAGAGAAAGAGGAAATGCCTTCTTATGGAGGGTAAATGGTCAAAAAATTGGAAGCAGAAGTTAAAAATTGCTGTATAGGGTAAGAAATAAACAGCACTGTCCTGTCCTTGGTTGTTCTTCAGGATTCTCAGGTATTGACTATAAATTTCAGTCTAGCAACCAGTAAAAAGCATAGGAATAATCACATACTGTTGTGTTTCTCTCCATTACATTCAGTGATGTCACCAATGCACTGAATGGCATTAGAAATGGCATGGACAAAATGTGGAGGAAATAAAAGGAAATTGTATCACTAAGATCACGTTATTTAATGCTCTATCTTGAATTCATGTTTTTAAATGACTGAAGTAAAGAGTCGCTATCTCTGAAATGAGCTGCTCCAATTCTGGAATTCCTATTTGATACAATAAATGGAGAGATGGAGTAAAACACAAAAACAAATAGCTGATATGTGAAGAGTTTTTGTTTTGTTTTGTTTGGTCCTGACTATAAGATTTGGTAATGATAATGTGAAATTCAAGAGAAAATTGCAATAGCTGGAACAAGAATTATGCAAACTCTGACTAAAAATGAATGTCTCAAAAATGAGCTTGAAGTCTAACCAGTACTGCTAAAATCAGTAGTGAAGAAACTGAAGCAAGTCTTGTATTGTTTCCTTTGGCCAACAAATAACTGAAAGCAACACTCTTGGGGATGTTATTAAAGAACAGCTGTCCTTTAACAGTAGAAGCAAGTCGGGATAGCTATTCTTTAATAACATTGGAAGTCCATCTAGTCCAGCATTCAGATTTCAGCTCCCCACAGGATCCTTCAAGAAGGATATAAGTACAAAAGCCCCTTGCTGTTCCACATCAGCTGGTGTACACTGGCATAACACGCCTGAGATCAGAAATAGCATGATCTATCTATCAACCATGGGTAGACTTCTCCACGAATTTGACCAATCTCTTTGTAAAGCTGCCAAATTAATGGCCATCACTACTTCCTGTGGCAGTGGATGCCATAGTTTAAGCAAAGAAGTATTTGCTTTTAATGGTCCTGAACCTCCAGCGGTGAACTTCGTGGGACGACCCATGGGAGTTCCAGTATGTGGGAGAAAGAGAAACAACAACAGCCCAGAATATTGTTTGGCAATAAACTATCAATGAAGATTATAGGATAAGAGCTCCATGTATGTTATGATGGAAGCCCTCCTCAACCTGGTGTGTTCCAAATCTTGTGTACTACAACTCCCATCAGCTCCAGTCAATGGTGGCCAATGGTCAGGGATGCTGGAAAATGTCAGCCAAGGATATAGAGGGTTCAGGTTGGGGATGGTTGATGACATGGTGTCAGCAGACAAAGAAAGTGTAGCTATCATGCAAGGGGCACAATATGTCTCTATGGGACACCAGATGAAGGGATAAAACAACTCTGTATCTATTATGCAGATCATGGACAGGCTGACCATGTTGCCCATGAGCAAAACAACAGTTGGACGAACTCCCATATAGCCTGGATTCCTGGGGAGCAACTGTGTCCCTTAACAGATCTCAAATGTGCTGGGTAAATTGAATGATGAAATATTTAGCTAAGCAACAGGAACAACATGTTCATGGCTGTTGATGAGTGAGTGAGATTGAATCAGATGCAAGGACAGGAGGGCAAAGGGGAATCAGTTTTAGACATTTTCTTCATATGTCCACTTGCAAAAATCTGAATGCTACAACCTATTTGTTTCCAATGAAATACTTGTACTGAAGTAGAGGTTGGTGGGGCTATGACTTTCTCTCACATTCACTTTTTAAAAATCTCATGTTCTGAATATGAAAACATTTGCAAATGTTGGGGAATTCTCATAAATGGTTTTCTGTGCAATTGTGTACATTTTTAAATGCACATTTTCCTGCCATTGATTAAAGTGTGTTTTACATATTTTGTATGAACATTTTCTAAATGCATGTGTTTTTCAAGCACTTTTTCATTCTGTGAATCACACTGCAAGCTCAGAAATGTGCAGAGTTTGAGCACAGGTAGTGTCTGGGATTAAAGGCGTGAACTAGGTAAATCCTGATAAAAAAATGAACAAAAATGAATTTCTTATAGACCCCTGTTTAGCTAAAAGATAAGGATTCAAAGGATATTCAAAGAGGTGGTTGAAGGTCCATTGTTGAGGGTGTCCAAGGATAGGCTGGACATGCACATGGTGGGCATGTTGTGAGTGGAGCCGGCTGGAGCTGGGGGTCAGACTAGATGGCCCGGGAAGCCCCTTCTGACTCGCTCTGTTTCTATGAGAAGGATTCAAATCTTAGCTCTCAAAGCCTTGGGACTGGGTGGATGAATTTGCAAGCTTTGGTCTCCTACACACACAGCTTTGCATTGGTTTGTTTCAAAATCGTATTTTTTTTCAATTCAAAAAATAAAGAATTCTGCCAATGTTGGTAATTTCCTATGAAAAATAATCTGAGAGGAGATTTTCAGCACTTTCCACACTGAAGGTTAGCTGTTGGTTTAGGACAGGTATCTACGTAAGTCCAGGATGGTGTCTGTCAAATGGTTCTGCCAGACCAACCAAGGGATGGATGTCTTCTTTACTAGTTTGTGTGTCATCATGGACCCCAACGCAAACATACAGTGGTACCTCGGCTCACGAACACCTTGGCTCACGAACAAATCGGGTCACGAAAAAAAAATACTGAAAAATTTTGACTTGGGTCGCGACCACTGCTTTGGGTGGCGACCAAGATCGCAGCCATCTCCCCGCCCCCCCAGAGGGGAGATGGCCACGATGGCAGTTCCATTCATGCAGGGAAGGCGTCCGTGATCTGGGGCGTGCTGCTGCACTAAAGACGGGTGCAGCGAAGCAGAGCCGCAGGGCAGACTGCCGAGAATCCGCTTGTCATTCGTGCAGCAGCGCGCCTCTGATCACGGACACCTTCCCTGCATGAAAGCAACTGCGATCCATGATCAGAGGAGCGTGGCTGCACTAAAGACACGTGCAGCAAAGCAGAGCGGTGGGGGAGATGGCTGAGTTTCTGCCTGTCTTTCCTGCAGGAGCACACCTCTGATCAGGCACACCTTCCCTGCACGAATGGAACTGCGATTGAGGCCATCCCCCCACCCCCGGCGCACCGTTTGTACCCATCTCTCCCTCCCCCAGTGCACTCGCGATCACGCCCGTCTCTCCCCCCACCCCCCAGCACGCTGGGATGACAGGCGTGATCTTGGTCGTGCTGGGGGGGGGGGGCGGGGAGATGGCCACAATCTTTGTTGTTGTCACTTTGCTTCACATTGTTCTGATTTAAAAAATGGTTACAGAATGGATTGACCTTATTTACATTGAACCTTATGGGGAAATTTGACTTGGCTCATGACCAGTTTGGTTCGTGACCAGAGTCCTGGAATGGACTGAGTTCGTGAGCTAATGTACCACTGTGTAGGACTAGTTCTAGAGTCATGTAAAGTTTCCACAGTAGAACTGTCAACACGGACACTGTAGGTAAATTGGAAAGGCAAACAAATGAGAAAAGACTCAAATATTATATGACCGTAATTAGCTAATTCTTCTTGCACTTGGTTAAAAAGACAGACAAGAATGCAAGGAATTAATATAGTAAAACAAACATTTGTTAAGAGAAAAACCTGGAAAGAAAAGGAGCAAGAGATGGAAAATAGACATGTAAGAGCAGGCACAGGTTATATGCATACCTCAAAACTTCCACAGCGTTGGGCATAATTGAAGTGTAAATTGCTAATCTTGTGGAGAGAAGCCCAAGTAGAAGACAAGACTTTGTGCACCCAAAATAATGTCCTAGGGCAACTCAATGCATATTTTCTCAGAGGTTTGTACTCCCAGGTAAGCATCACAGAGCTATACCCTTCGGGAAAAATGTAGATGTGCAATCACTCTTCAGGAAGGATAGGAGTAAAGTAAATGGCTCTGTAGCGGCACCTCAGATGACCACTGCTAATAAGCATAGTCTTGGTGGCCTTCACAGGAGGAAAGGTTGTGGACTGCCCAACGTGCTACACATTTTGTTCCCTAGAAATTTGTCTGAGAGGGAAAAAAAATGTGCTGCATGCTCATTTGGGGATAATCTGTGTGTTTATTTATGAATAATACATGTAAATTAAATTACTAAAATCTCTAAGTGGTTATAATTGCTAACAATCTCATTGAAATACACTATTAAAACAATGGTTTTCAACTACTACAGCCAAACAAAGCAATGCAAAGTACAAAAAGATGGAACAACATGTGAGCATATACTTACAAGTCAGAGATAGCTTGGAGATTGATGTGCACTTTCAGGAGGTCTTTAAAGCATACTGTATTTTACTATGATAACGTGGGCACAAAACTTTGGATATAATATTGAGTTAGAGAAATGGCAAAAGCTGTGGGAAAGAAATATTAAAGTAATATTAACAACTTCATACAAAGAAAAGCTGTATAAAATGTTTTATAGATGGTATCTGTCACCAAATAGGTTAGCTAAGATGTTTCCAAACATGTCAAATGGATGTTGGAAATGTAAACACAAATCGGGTACTTTTTATCATATGTGGTGGACCTGTGATAAGACAAAAAAGTATTGGATTAAAATACACAAATGGCTTGAGGAGATGTTACAAAAACCTCTAACATTTAAACCTGAAGTTTTTTTTATTAGGCATTGTACCTGATGATCTTAGTAAACAAGCAATGTATTTGACTCTACATGTAACTACTGCAGCGAGGATTGCATTTGCCCAACACTGGAAGAGTGAAGAGCCACCTACCGATGATTCTAAGAAAGATCTTGGACTGTGTGCAAATGGACAGATTGACTTTGTCTCTGAAGGAGCAAGAAGATACAGACTTCTATCAAACTTGGGACTCTTTTTATCATTGGCTAGAGAAACGGGACTACACATAGACTTAAATATGTTTATAGTTTAACATAAAAAGGAAAAATGTGGGGATCTGACCCAGTAGGTCTGATGTTATCAATGATTGATGCTTTTTAGGTTTTTTTTTTTTTTGGTTAGGTATATATTAAGAATAAAACTTATTCAAAAAACCAACATACTGTATTTCATTTCTCCTGAATTCCATAGGGAAGTTTGTCCCAGAGGTACAATACAGCCACTGAGAAGGACTGCCCTCAAGCTTGACTTAGTAGCGAATGTGCATGTGAAGATGATCAACCAATCAAAATTAGTCTATGTTTGTGACACACCTGTGAATTTCAGCTTTGGACCAAGAAGTGACTAGGAAAATTAGCGAGCCTTGAGCTCACCAACATTTGTGGAATTCCACCTGAAACCTCACTCCACATCTTTCCTATTTCCAAATGCAAGCTTTGCTTGAGAAAAACACACATTTAGGTGTACATTTTAAAGTGTCTACTCTAAATGCATACTGGCCTTCCGCATTTACTAAAGGGTGCAGGTATAATTTTCTCCCTGAAAATGCATATGGTGTGTATTCTAATGAATGCACTTTGTAAATGGGATCAAGCTTTACTCAAAAACGCCCTCGCATTCACAGTCTGAGGTGTGAACAGAGCAAGTTCAAATGTTTAATGAACTGAAAGGAAACTCTTGCGCATCCCCAGTTGTCAACCTTTGCTTTGACTTTCCCAAATTAGCCAGGAAACACTGTTAAAAGACATTGTCAATCAGGGCTGAATTCAGAAAGCAATGCTATAGAAACCTGTTCCTTTCTATCAATGGGGTGTGATTCTGTGGAAGCACCTGCAGCCCCCTGGCAGAGAAAGTCGGGAGACCCTGCTACCTGATCTGCCTGCAGGGGGACCAAGGCATGCCTGGAAATCAAACCAGGGGTTCTTTCAAGTATGGAAAGCAGTTCCTGGATCTAACCCAGGCACTGCAATGCAGCATCCACAGCTGTGGTTGCAATACAAATAAGGTGCTGGCCTGAAATGAAGGGAAAGTCTGCAAAATCATGAGCCCTCACTGGGTTAACTGATCTGGGTTTGATGTTTGTAGCAATACTGCAATGTGGATCTGAACCTGCAGATAAGAAGGTCACATTCCCACATTCAAATAAAATTGATTGTTAAAAAAATTCTTTTAGTTTTTATAAAAGCTCCCCAGAAGATGGGGGCACAAACCGGGAAAAAGTGACAATGTGACTGAAGTGGAGTCGTCATACACATTTTCTCCACTCTTTCACATGGACAGTTAAGAACAGAGATCTCTTTTCTAATGCCAGAACACAGCAGGGATGAACCTTTGTCAGGAATGAAATATATGGGGCAACATCAGGTGTTGGGAAGTAAGTCATTTTGCTGATTAAAAAGCCAGGTGCACCTTGATGTCCCCTGGAGTTCCTGCCAGGGGCAGATGTTCAAACTCTTATCAATGGTGGGCACTGTGCCTTATCCATGGAGAAATGAAGGTATCAACATGCACAGAAGAGGTAACCCTGTGTCTGTACCAGAGCTCTGTGTGTGCCTGAAGACTTGGTACTGGGCCACTCAAATAAAATGCAATCCAGAAGTTTACCTTTAAAATCCTAAAGTTTAGCTGTTTATTTAAAGTTTTTATAGGCTGTCCAATACTAAAAAGTTTCTGGACAGCTTACAAAAAATAAAAAACCAAAAAAGAAAGCAACCATATACAACAAACAGCACACAATACAACAATACAACACAAACAATACAAATTGTAATCCTAGATGTGCTTTCTTGAGACTGAGCCTACTGAACTCCATGGAACTTACTTCTGAGTAGGCAGCTTGGGTCCTGCATAACTCAGGGAATGTCTCCTCCTGTCTCCTCCTATAAGCACCTTTTCTTCGCCATTCTCATTCTTATATCTTATTCGCAGAAGATATTCTTAGTACCTTATGTGGAGGCTACTGCAATGTCAAGAAATGCAGGGCCTTTTAAGTTGTAGCCTCTCACACATCCCTACATTCCTTCCAGAGGCAGGTTAAGACTTTTCTTTTTTCAGAATGTCTTTGGTGGCTAATAAGATGGCTTTTCTTTCTGCTTTTTGCTTTGTTTCAATCGCTTCTTTTTAATTGTTATGGTTGGATTTTTTCCAAATCCATAATTAGTTTAAATTCTTCACTTTTCTAAAATGCCCCTCTTTTAAATAAAGAAAAGATTTATTTAACTCAGCCCATAGGTCTGAAAACACTGCACTCCTGTCTCAGCGTGGAAGGTGGACATGTGAGAGAGGCTGAAAGCACCTCCTTGAGTCGCCAAGTTTTACAATGGGATGTATTCAGACATGCACACTTTTTTAACCTGTAGCCCAAAGCAATATAATCCCGTGTCTGCACTTGATTCCACTGATCTGGCAAACTGATCCACTGTTCCAGATCCTTACAGGAAGAATGTTTACTGAAGGTAATTGTGAAGTTTCAATATTTTATTCCAAATCGATTCACTATCATAATCAGTTATTGGTTCTTCTTCCAAAATGGATGCTTTTCTCCAGTGTAGCCACGGTTATGCTTATACAGGTTCACACATAACCTCATTTGTGGGTTTGTGAGAAACCCTATCACCTATTTCCCTAACTCCGCCTCTACATCTGGGCTAATAAATGGTATGAAGTAAAAATAGGAGCTCTGAGGACAGCCCTTTGCAAAGCTCACTGATGAAGGCTGCTATGTTTTCTCCTCAATTTAAAAGAAGCATGAATATTTTTAGCAATTATCTGGCACAGATCCTGGAACCTGTGAAAGGATGGGTCAAAGTTCAGCTATCACATTCTATGAATTGAAATGTCAGTTAATTTAGTCAGTAAAGTAAGATCACACATTCCTTTCAGGATTAAAAAGAAGTGTTTTTAGCATTTTTCTAGCAGCAACATTATTTTTTTTTCAGAATAGCTTGTGCGTCATTGGAAAGGGTGATCTTTAAATGCATGGTGTTACAGAGGCATGTAATGAAGAAGTGTGAGGTTTCCATTCAAATTAGCTGCTTCCCACCAAAACCACCAATGACAAAACTCTACTAGAATTTTTAAAAATATTGTATTGTTCAAAAACAGGTTCATTGGGCCCAATTAGAGCTGTGATGGCTTGGTGAGAAAACTAGAAATCATTCCCCCCGGCACCCCTCCACTACCAATTGTGTGTGTTTTCCATATTTTCTGGTTCCTTGGACCATTTCCTTGTCCCCCTAAGGTACAATCCTTACAGACTTTGCCTCTCAGTTGCTGAGATGAGACTCCCAAGTCCAAGCCTTGTTAACAACACCCTTTTGGAAGTAACTGTCAAATACGTATCAAATGTGGTTAGGCTAGAGAGAAGGATCTCCCAACACAAGGGCAGCCTTGTACAGGTAAAAGAGTCCTTTAAATAACTGAGTGAAGAAGAGTAATCCTTTAATGGGTGAGCGTAACTGGCTAAAAAAGGACGAGAAGCAAAGATGAGCAGTTTTCCAAGTGAAGGGACCAAAACCAGTAGGTTCGTACAATTACTAGTGTTTAGATAGTCTACCTATGTGCTTGAGTCATGAATGAATCGAACAATACTATTGAGGATTAAGCAGTTGGTTCATGTGACGTCAGTTTTAGCTGCAGATTTCAATAGTCTAAAATGATTTCCAGGCAAATTGCTTAAGGGACTGCCTTCCCCTATACCACCCTACCTGCGCATTAAGATCAGCAACAGAGGGTCTTCTTTGCTCATCTCAGTTCAGCTGGGACTTTTCTGAGCTGGTTCCACATCTCTGAAATACGTTACTAGCTGAAGTTCATCTAACCTCACTATTACAGGACTTCAGGAAATGTTAAAACTCATTTATTTTCCATGAGCTTCTCTTGACTTATGCTTTGTATGGGAACAACTATTGTTTATGATTGTACTTTTTAAAAGTTTTACCATAGATAGGAGCTGCCAGTTTTATTATTATGTTGTGAGTTACCTTTAAAAGTGTCTGCATGCTAAAATATATCCTAAAAATATTTTGAATAAAAGAATTAAAGATTCACATTTTTCAACAGTACTAGTTTACTTTCTATAGAGTCAGTGCATACTGGGACTTGTTCTCAAATTAACTCTTCAAATTAAATGCGCAGGAATGAAAAAAATGACACTCAATTAAAATAAGCACAAGGGGGTTAAGACAAAAGTAAAAACAGTTTTATCAAATATTCATTGATTTGTCCTGAACTAGTGACACAAAGAGCTGAGTTAATTCTGTTTGTATCCTACTTGCATGCTTTCCCCAGTAAGTCTATTATGCTGTATTTTTCTGTGATAGGAAATTCACATCCATCTGTACCAGCAAAATTCAATAGGTACAGTTGTTCTCCAACTATGATAAGACTATGATAATAACACTACCATATAGCAGTTAAAGATAAGGAACCTTTCAGAAAAAAAGACATCGTACACAGGAATTAACTGTTAAGCTCCTGTGTCCTGCTCATGGCTTCCCATCAACATCTGGGTGGCTGCTGGACTGGACAAGTCCTTGGTCTGAGCCAGTAGGACTTTTCTGATGTTACTGTGCAGTGGACTTGGAAGTGGGGTTTGATTTGCTCGAGTGAAATCATGTTCTGTGAGCTAGCACTTAAAACTGTGGGAAAGAATGGACACCGCAGCATTTTCTCCATCAGCTTTTCATTACATAAGATTCACTACTTGACATTTCCTATTCTTATAGAAGCTTTCCTGGGTTATGCTGCATCTTTGGAATGGGCAGCCAGGGAACCATCCTTCTCGCTCCAGCTTCCAAAATGACTCACTTTCTATTCCATTATCTCACTCAAATCTTGCACCATCTGGATTTTTTCTCAAATGACCATGGCCTCCATCTGAGTAGTGGTCAGGCTAGGGGTAAATATCACAATTTATTTAGTTGACTCTGCAAATCTCATATCCTATTAGTGGGTTTTAGAACACTGGGCTTTAGTCATACAGAAACAATATAATTCCTCATAAAAGATCCCTTCCTTTATTACAGTCCAGTACAACGCACACCCCAAAGGGAAATGATGATTACTCAGATCACGATGGCTTAAACACCAGTTCTCCTAATTAACTAGGTGGCTTAGATGTTGCTATTTTTGAATGTAGCTAGCATGCATGTCTGGATTTGACTCTCTGTTTCCACCTAGTCTCATGACTTGTTTTAATTACCATATACACTGTTCATATAGATGTATCCTTACACTGCATCTGGAAGCCCAGGAAATCTAGAAGTCATGCCTGTTACTTAAAGGCTACAGAGTGAGCAACCTAATCTTATAAAATGCAAGTTAAAACTATGAGAGCCAGTGTGGTGTAGTGGTTAAGAGCACAGGACTGGGACTCAGGCAAACTGGGTTCTAGTTCCTGCTCAACCGTGGAATCAACTGGGTGACTTTGGGCCAGTCCCAGACTCTCAGCCCAACCTACCTCACAGGGTTGTTGTTGTGGGAATAATGGGGAGAATGAAGTAGGGCACCCTGAATTCATTAAAAGAAGAAAAAAGGCAGGATGTAAATCTAATAAACAAATAAATTATGATGGCACTTTTCTTCATGTGAGCAACCTTGCTTCTGGAATCAAATTGGAGTATTTATGGAAAATGAAATACAGAAGCACTAGGATCCACTCGCATCCTCCTACATCTGATCCTAACATGCAATCTCTGAACTAGTAAATGCACAAAATGCCAAAACCTCAATCCTAAACATGCTCCCTAGGAACTAAACCCCACTGAACAGAGTGGAAATTGTTTCTAAGTAAACATGCAGAGGATTGCTCTGCAAATAAAAATAGGTAAACAATTTTTTATGCTTGTTGCCCTCCAGCTGTCACCACTACTGAAAATGCCCACTGGTGGTCCTGCACAGATGGCAAGAACATATGTCCAGCCGCTCGTAGGTGGGGAGATCCACCTGCAGGAGTGAGTGACGTCTTTGTGTTGGCTTGGTTCCAGCACCAAAGTACTGCCAAGCACAGTGTGCACCCAGCAGGCGACCGAATGACAATTTTAGTATTCACTTGGCTGATGCACACTCAGAGAGTTGGCTTAAGGAAATCTTTAAATGCCTCTACTAGTACTACTGTGGCCTTTTTCATGGCAAGAAGACATTCCTGAAGACATGGGGCAGTCCTGAGCATCTTCAGTCCCCAGCAGTAGAATGGTGTGTCTGCACTACAGTTTAAACGTGGCATCTGCACTACATATTTCTGTCTGCTTTTAAATGCCCTTCTTCTGTTGGAGAGTCATAACCCACACTAACTTAATACCTTTTCACAGCATGCCTGAGGAAAGGGAATGAGCATCAACTACCATATATCTGCAATGAAGCCAACTTGGTATGGTGTGCAGAAGTCCATGTGTCCATTAAATAGCACCTCAATAGGACTGAGCAAATTAACATGCACCCACATGCTGTTTAGCAGAGTGTTGCACATGCATATATTATCATGAGCAGGTCTTTTCCTCCCTAGCTGATTCAGGTGAGATGTTAGAAGCACAGCCTTTTTATTAAAGTTTAACAGGTCACAAAACAGTATAAGTCAAAGTCGCATTCTCCTTTAGATGTGGGGAAAGCTTCTGCTTAAATTTCCCCTCCTTCCCTCCCTATCGGAAGAGATTCTGACTTCCCCCAAGGAGGTTCCTGCTAGATAGTGGCAATGCTGGACACTTCTTAACGGTTCATTAATTTCTCCTGTCTTCTCCTGACCAGTTCTACAAGGTCTCCCTCCTTTTCCAAGGCAGGCTGGTTCCCATGCTGTGCCTGAGAATTTTCACCTTGACAGTGCCCAAGTCATCTGCCCAACTCTGCCCTTCAGCCTCCTCCTCGGAAGCAGTAGACTCACCTGCCTGACAGGTGAATCAGACAGACTGAAACATGTAGTAGCTGCCCCCCTCTCTATTTCTATCTAGATCATTGGCATAACCGCATGTGGAAGGGGAAATGCAAATAAAATAAAGGAATTGCAAGGCATTTCAAAACTGAGCAGGCTCTGAGGCTAGAATTAGAATTTTAGATATTCTCCTACTTAAATCAGAGCACTGGCAGAGTAGAATACAGGAAACCAAACACAGTCAAGCAGCAAAGTGGAAGATCATCATCCAAAGATAATCCCACCTCTGCAGCCCACCTGTCATAAAGCCCTAGTCAACACTATGGCTGAATGGGATGAAGTGGGACCGACAGAGGCTGCGGTGGTAACTACAAAACCAAGATGGTAATGCCATTGCCCTGCACTGCTGAGAAGCTGCTTTGCTGATGGACTATTCTACATTCAGAATTAAATTGAAATCAATCAGTGTTAGAATTTGTATTTCGAATTTAGGAGCAATGCAGTTATCTCTTTCCAGTCATTAACACTTTCATTTGGAAATTTGTTTCATCCCATCTGCATTAGCAATTATTTTTTAAAAATCATGAAAATCCATACTATTTGTGAAGGCTCAGAAAACAAAATATGCAATTTATAGTAATGTATCCTGAACTATGTGTTTGCACATGTTTTTGCCTAAAATAGGCATTTTAAATGCATTTTGGTAAGTTTCCTGAGACTGGAACATGAAGTGTGCAAACTGAAGGATAACTGTGCTCTGATTCAGTATTAGTCTGTGGTTTGCTTACAAGTGGAGAACGAACAAATTCTCAAACACCCATATTTTATACAGAATAATATTTCAGAGGGAGGGAGTTTAAGATGGAAGATTCCCCTCCCATTTCTCTTCTTGCCTCCTGGTAGAAGGTATCATGTGCTCATGTAAACAGAAGCCATAAAGCTCTCTTTGTTCATTTTCAAAAGTGCAATTTGTTGGTCTGCCAGCCGAGGTAAATGGAAGCTTTAAGCCAACTAAAAGGTTACCATTTGTCTGAAATAAGCATTTAACAGATTTAATGAGCTTGTTACTGTATATTAATTAAATTTAAATTGTTCACTGAAAGCCACTTTTCAGAGGCTTTCTCCCCATTTGGTTAACTTAGTTTAAATGACAAAAGCAATAAGAGCTTAATTATGTTCCTATTAATACATTTTAATTTCTGAAGCATGTGAGATTTTTAATGGGCAATTCACAAAGAATAATGAAAGAAGGGAGATTTTATCATCTTGAAATAATTGCTGTGTTAACTGTTCCTCCATGGCAAGGAGATAGAGCCTATCATTATGCTAAGAGGATTTTTTTTCATACAGAGGTGTAAAGTTTCAATATCCTTTGTATATCATGGCATGTCCAAAAGTGGAACAGATACTTCTTTAGCATTTCCTCCCAGGAGCAGAAACTGTTGTTCTTCCTTTACACAAGTAACGGAGCCCAGGGATGAGACCCTGGGTAGCCCCCAGGCAGCCCCTTTTGGGCAGAACAAACGAGGGGGATTCAGGGAGGACAGGGGACATCTGTGATCATGGGTGACTAGGAGGCAACCTCCATTCTGACATGCACCCCCAGATACTTAAGTTGTTTGGAAATGGAGCACAGTGACATTTTCTCGGAGGATTCCATGTCTGTGAAGGTGTATATGCTGAGCATGAGAGGGACCCCCTGCTGCCAAACGCTCTATCAAGTCCAGTACTCTCCCCCATGTGGCACTGGTGCAACAACAGGAAGAGATGCACGAAGGTGCATAGAAAAGTGTGCCTTCAAGGTCTTCCTTCCTTTCACAGGAGGACCCCCCGCCCCTCACACACACCCAGGCACACAACTCTTGGTCACTACCTTAATCGACTGTGGCCTGTGTGCATCGTTCAAGCCTGCACAGTGAAGAGACAGAATGATGATGTGGCACTCACCGCTCCATCGTGTCAATACGGATGTCTGAAAACTGGCTTCAGTTTGGTTTTGGTCAGGATTTACCTCATTTGCACCTTCTGGATTGACCACTGACTTGGAGGGAATTTGCAGTCGAAGTGTGAAATGTGATTCTCACTCCAAAAACTGGCATTTGATGGTATGCATATGTTTGAAGTGTATATGAGAAATGCATACTTTTGAAAAATGTGCATTGAAAAAAATAAGCAATAGTTTCCATTAATCAAAAGGGAATGTCTACATTGCAAAGATGTCCACAACTGATGTATATATTTGGCAGGAAAAGAAATTCTGATATGTGCTCAAGTCAGAAAGAGAATCAAGACAGAATTTGGTTAGCTTTGATGAGATCAGGTTTGTTGTTTCAGACATCCAGATGTGTCAATCAATTTGGCTATTGGCCCTTCCTGCAATGCAGCACATGAATCTGCCTTCCATTGCATAAAGAGCACCGCCAATCATCTCACAGATGAGCTGAATAACTCAGCTAAGGATCCTTCTAATTCCTATCCCATCAGAAGGAACACAAGAAGGAGCAGGTGGCCAAGTCCAGCCATTTAAGGTTCATGCTGAAGGACCAAAGCAAGCACATTTTATGCCACACTGTTAAAAAGAAAGAAGAAAAACTTCAATGAAAGGGGCAGTGGTGAGCGCCGTGAGTGTAACCGGAAGTTACACTGAGCCTTCTGCCTCCATTGCTGCCATTGCTTTGTTCAGCACAAGATCTGGGGAATTTCTTCTCCTTGTGGAAGCTTTGGCTGTAGTCTGGGGAGAAAAGTGGGGGTCTTGCAGAAAGGACCCAAACCTCTATGAGTCAGAACTGCTGGGTTGTGGCTCACGGAGATTCCCTGTCCCAGGGATAAATGTACAGCTTTCTGCCCTTTCATCATTATTTCCCTAATCATACAAATTTAAAGTATAAATATTACTAACTCAACCTTGCATCTATATGCATTTGCATAAGTCATGGTTTTTTCCCTCCTCGTTTGCACCCTCTGAAGACTAGTGTCTTCTTTCAAATTGATTGCATATTCCATTTTCTTTTTGCTTGTCTTGTTTTTTCTGTGCTTGGGAAAGTTTGGACTTAATATACTGCATCCATTTTTTGGGGGGTGGGTGGCTGTCTGTATGTGTGTGAGCAGAAGCATTTTAGCCCTTTCTCTGCAATTTTTCTCAGAATATACTGGAATGTATCGGTTCTAAACAAAACAAGCAAATGCTTTAAAGGTATATGCTTATCTATTGCCAAATTATGCCATAGTAGGATGCTTGCCTTGTTTGTGTGCAATTTTGAGCTGGAATACTTGTATCTTTAATGAACTCAGATGGATAGACAGTCCCTCTTCTTGAGAAGTGGAAGAATTCAATCTGAAACTAGGGTTGTGTGATTAAACGAAAGTCAAGTCATAGAAAAGAGAAACAGAGCTAGTCAGAAGGGTCTCCCAGGCCATCTAGTCTGACCCCCAGCTCCAGCCAGCTCTGCTCCTGACATGCCTACCACATGCATGTCTAGCCTTGAACACCCTCACCGATGGGGCCTCAACCACCTCCCATGGAAGCTCATTACATATCCTTGGGGTCCTAACTGTCAGGAAATACTTCCTGGCATCTAAATTGAACCTTGTTTCCCTGAGTTTTGCTCCATTGGAACACGTCCTGCCCTCCTCTGCAGGGAAAAACAGGTCTCTACCCACCTCCACCTGTCACCTCTTCACATACCTATAAGTCACCAAAGCTCTACAAATTCTATCTTAAAGCTTGCTCCAACTCAAGTTCATATCAGGTTTCACTTTTTGGTTGTGGTTATTTTATTTTCACATGAAAAGCCATCCATATTTTTGCTCAACTTTTTCCACACTGTCAGCATCATTGAAATGTATAATTTTTTTTTTCAATATCTTAAAGCTGATTTGTGAACATTTTTCAAAAACATGCTGTTTTGATGGGCATTTCCAAATGCATGCATGTAGTCATATAGATAAGTTTTGGGATCTGAGGAGCACATTGCAAGCTTTTCATATGTATGGACTGTGTCTGCAGGTTGACTAAAAGGTGTGAATTGAGTAGATCCTGGTCACAAATGAACTTAGAAAAATGTCTCATGCATACCTACTGAGAAAATTGCTGGGAATAGTTGGTTAAATGGCACTTGGTTGAATGCTTTGCTAAAGTCTAGGTAAATTATGTCCATAACATTTCCTCTGACCCTTTAGGTGGCAACCCAGTCAAAACAATGAGCTTAGTTTGGCATGACTTATTCTTAAGGAATCCATGTTGACTTCTGTTCATCACTGATTTTTTTCAACTTTTTTTCTTAAAAGCAGACTATTTAAAAATTATTTTAAAAAAGCCTATAGTTCCCCAGCTCCTATTTTTTCTCTTTCTTGTAGATGGGCACAACATCATCTCTCCTCCAGTTGTCTGGCACTTCCCCTGTTTTCCAAGATTTCTCGAAGAGTATATATAGTGGTTCGGAGAGTTCTTCTGCCGGTTTCCTTACGACTGCAGGGTGGAGCCCATCAGCTCCTGAAGACTTGACTGCATTCAGCTCATCGGGGTGCCCCTTGACCATTTGTCCGTCGATCTTAGGCTGCCATCCTGCACTTCCCTCTTGTACTTCCTCTCCATACATTACAGCAAATGGAGACCTATCTGGGTCCACATTCCAGTAGTAGGTGTGGCCACAGGCAAAGGCTGGAGAAAATATGCATGTGTATAAATGGAAAAGAGTTCTTTGCATCCAGACATCCTTGTCAACTTTTGTACAAGATTTCCTCCACCAGCTGTGGGGGGGGGGGGGGCGAGGGAGAGAACAGCAGCAAAAATCAGTAAGCCAGAGGGAGGATGGTAAGATCTGAGCATAGGAAATGGGGCTTGGCCAGGGCCCAGACGGAGAGGCCAGTGGTCAGCTTTTGTTCCTTGACACAGAGGTTCTCCTGCCCTGTTTTATGACATACTCTTAGGCTTGTGCTCACATTGTACCTTGCCTATGAATGACGGTATCCAGACATGAGTACTGATCTTCAACTAGCGGCAATCTCAGCCTTATTCATGAATTATTGTAAGTCGGAAAACTTAGCACATGAGCAGGAATGGGGCTGCACCATGTATCCTACCCCCAGCATCTATGACAACTTAGCCCTTTGGAGTCCACTGCACACATACAGGGGAAGTGCACAAGAAAATGCATACAAATTTTGATGTGGATTTTAAAAAATAGACTTTGTATATGGATGTATTGGAGGGCATTCATTCATAGGATGGGCATAAGTTGGAAATGACTTGATGGCACATAACAATAAAATAACATGTAGATGCATAATTTGGTTGAACTGATAGAACAGAGGCACAGAGATTTCTCCTTCTCTGGTTCTGGGAACCCACGACAGGTGAGCCGAACATCTGCCAAGTCATTGCTGGGCCATCACACCCACTTCTCATGCCCAAGGGCCTCCCGCACAATGACCAGGCGAAACTTCTGCCATTGCCTTGATGCTTTCGATGCCTTTCCTTTTCTCCTCTGCAGTTTCTAGTGAGATGAGCACATGTTTCTGAAATCTAATTAGTAGAATCTAACCTCTATCAGAAGGTTTCGGACTGGATCCCAGGAATCAAACTCCATTATAGCCTTCACAGATGGAGATCAAAGTGGTTCCCATAAATAAATATGCCAACTCTCTGCTTCCCCAAAATCTGCATAGCTGGAAAATTTTAATCAAAATTATCTGGCTTGAACTAGATAATTGAAGTCCATGTAAACACCTTAAATTGAGCTATTATTTCGAAAATAAAGGGCATACCTCCCTGTCAACACAGATCAAATTTATTGTAGCACCACTCTTTTAGCAGACGCTACTCTCTCTGTATTTTACTGTTAAATGAAGTAGAATGAAAGACACAATTACCTGGTGCTGTAATGGTTAGAGGTCTATTTCCTTCTTCCAGCATTATGTAGCTTTTCTTTATTTATATAGTGTCTGTTGAATTGAGTTTTCACTGCGCTGATAAAGAACAGACTTTCAAAGATATTGGTATCACCGATAAAAGCAGGGTGCCATCATGACTGAAAGTAATGTCTAGAAAATGGTTTACGTTGGGAGTTATTGAACATCGTCATACCAGGAAGAGAAGTTAATGTAGCCATGGCGTTTTTGCCTCCCCCCATCACAAAAGTAGAATTATATTTAGGGATATCTGCAGAGCATCATGCTGGAAATAAAATCAAGACACTGTAGTTTTCTTTTTGGAAAAAAGAGAAAGAAATAGTTCATTTTCTGGGATAATAACAGCGGGTCTAAGCCACAAGTATGGCTTTGGGACAATCTGCCAAGTGAGAGGTAGTGCTGAGGAAACGTTTTATAGTATAAGATAGCAGGAGTCTCTTGATATCAGGCATGATAAGGTTTTGGTAATTTGTCATGTAGAGATGCTGCTAAAAGACCATAATCTGCCAGTGAAGAATACTATCCTTTGGGGCCGAAGGAGAAAATAGAGGCTTCACTGGATCTATCAAGGGAGATATTTGAGACTGCTGGCAGTACAGCTAACTGGTCTTGAAGCTCAGCATGCTGAGTTGAACTTTTCTGCCCGCCTGTCACATCCTTTCCAGGGGAAGAATATCTGAGATGGAGGAAAAATAAGCTCCACAGTGCTCCCCTGTAGGAATGGAGCTTTGATAGTTTCGGTGGGTTGTATATTGTGACTGTATTCTGGCTTGGCGAGCTTTGCCATTCAACAGAAGCAGTGTGGCTTCATATTTTCAGCAGTGTAAATCGGGCCACAATTAGGGTTGGGATGAACCCTCTCAGGATCCGTCCCTCCAGAACCTGCAGACTTCCTCTCGTGACCAGCCTGGTCCTGCAAAGCAGGCCAAGTGGAAGTCTGCAAATTCTCACAGAGCCCTGGCTGCACAACCGGCAGCCTTCCCCTTCCAGAGAGGGAGCTCTGAGCAGCCATGCAGGATGGCTTTCCTGGCAACCAAACTTCTTCCCCACTCCCTGCTGCCACCACAGCAGCATGTATGGAAGAAGGACACTCAGCATGCTGGGCCCAATTCTTGGCAAATGCTGGGCATGCTCACTGGGAACTTGGACTCTGGGTTGCTTCAAAGAGGACCAGAATCCAGGGAATCCAAAGGCACAAAATTCCTTGCACATGCCTAGACATTCCAGGAAGCACAGCTGGTGTCAAGTGTAGGCATGGAAGAACACCCGCCAAGGCCCCCATTCCAGCTGTGGTCCACTGAAAAGGGCTCCCTGGAGTTGCTTCTCCTGTGATTTCACCTGCCTGTGGCTGAGGTCCAGACAATGATGGTGCTGAGTAGGGGGACCAGCAGATGCCACTCCCAATGTCTTCATTGGCTCTCGGTCTAGCAAGTAGCAGCAGTGGTCAGAAAAAGGAGGAGGAGCAAGAGCAGCTGGTACCATGGTGGGGAGAAGGTAGAGTCAATGACGGAGGTGGGCATTTGGAGTGTTTAGGCCAAGGGTTTCAAAAACCTGCTGGAAATGTGGCCTTCTGGAAGCTGCAGAGAAGGCCTCAAGTTGCAAAACTTGCTTTTAAATTTAAAAAATCAATACAAAAGCGAATAGCTTGACTACCTCGCAAGGTTAAGTAGAGTAAATAGCAACAGCCCCAACGTACTTCAATGGCTAAAACTGGCTAGCACCAAAAAACCAACCAACCAACACACATTTAAAAAAAAAACTGTTTTCCATTATAAAACCAATAGAGACCAGCTAAACTAAATGCCAGAACAGATGACGGAGGTCCTGTTGGTTGGCGGATCGGGCTTCGGAGAGGGTGAATTGAACCTTGTCCTGAATGGGGTTGCACTCCCTCTTAGGGACAAGGTCCGTATCCTGGGAGTGCTCCTCGACCCGGAGCTTTCACTGGAAGCTCAGGTGACAGCAGCGGCGAGGAGCGCTTTCCTCCAGCTCCGGCTGATTCATCAGCTGCGCCCCTACCTGGAGTACGACTGGCTCGCGACAGTGACACATGCGCTGGTGACTTCCCGTCTTGACTTCTGTAATGCACTCTACGTGGGGCTACCCTTGAAGACGGTCCGGATACTTCAATTGGTTCAAAATTATTATTATTATTATTATTATTATTATTATTATTATTATTATTATTACATTCCTATGCCGCCCCTTGCCGAAACCTCGGGGCGGCTTACAACACGATAAAATACAATGAAATACAATAGCACATAATAAATTACCATTAAATACAAAGTACAAAAAATACATTGGTTTACAAATATAAGATTAAAATTATCAGTATAACTTAAGTAAATAAAAATATAGGAGGAGAAAGAGAAGGAAGAAGAAGTTGCCCTGGCCAGATCATATGTTTTAACAATTCAAATGATGTTTAAATAAAAAGGTCTTTACCTGGTGCCGAAAAACCAGTAACGACAGTGCCAGGCGGACCTCTTTGGGGAGTGAATTCCATAGGTTGGGTGCCACCGTAGAGAAAGCCCTCCTCCGAGTACTTACTCTCCTAATTTCTTTCGTGGAGGGTTCCCGGAGAAGGGACTCTCCCGCAGATCTCAAAGGGCGGTCGGGCATATACGGACGTAAGCGCTCGTTCAGGTAGCCAGGACCCAAAAATAGAGCTGCCAGGCTGCTGACGGGGACTGGGCGTTATGTTCACATGACTCCAGTTCTCCGTCAGCTTCACTGGCTTCCCACTGAAGTCTGGGCCCAATTCAAGGTGTTGGTGATGACCTATAAAGCCCTAAACGGCTTGGGTCCTGGTTACCTGAAGGAGCGCTTACGTCCATATATGCCCAGCCGCCCCTTGAGATCAGCGGGAGAGGCCCTTCTCCGGGAACCCTCCGTGAAGGAAATTAGGAGGGTGGGTACTTGGAGGAGGGCTTTCTCTGCGGTGGCGCCTAAGTTATGGAATGCGCTCCCCAGAGATGTCCGCCTGGCGCCGTCTTTATTTGTCTTTCGGCGCCAGGCGAAGACCTTTTTATTTAAGCGGCATTTTAATTGTTAATATTATTGGATTTTATCTGGCCAGGGCGGCTTATTTTATATTGTATTTTTGTATTTTAATCTAATGTTTATATTTTTTAATTTAATGATTATAATTATTTTAATTAATTGTTGTAAGCCGCCCCAAGGCTTCGGCGAATGGGGTGGCATAAAAATATTTTAATAAATAAATAATAAATAAATGACAGTTCCTTTCTTTCATAGCCTTCAATCCTCAATCAATTCACTGATACAGTTCCCAGTATTTGGTGATATAATGGACCTTTGCTTAGCTGTCACTATTAAGTGTCAGTGCAAAAGAAGATGTAGCAATACATTTATTTTTCACATCAGTTATTGCTGAGATCTCATCAGATACTCATGAGGGGAAAATATTTCCTATAAGCAAGGGCTGTATTTCTAACCCTTGCACATTTTCAAATCATGAGGCCCACCAGGCCGAAGATAGCTCCTCAGCAGTGCATGGCATCCTACCATCTAATTTTTCTGCTTTCCTCGAAATGAGAAAATTGATTGACAGGTTGGCAGGCCATATAATATGGTTGGGAGGCTGCTGTGTTTTGTGTTGTGGGTGACAGACTTTGTGGCTTATTCTAGCACACGACCTCCATTTTGTAGGAATACTGCCTGCGATGGCTGAATCCCTTTTGTTTGTGCTCTCAGTCAAGCCATTAACATTGTGCTCACAAAAAACAAACCAGGCTTTGTAAGTATAACACTATGCATTGATAGGTCTGCATCCATGCAAGGCCAGCATTATGGTCTCATCCCAGAAATACCCTTCTATGGGTCTGTCTGCTTCCCCACTTTTTAAGCACACCCCCTCTCTTCCCTGTGTTATCTCTTCTTCTTTTCCAAGAAGGATGGGGCAAGCTTCCATCTGGAAAGCATCCCCTAGAAATGGGCAAAGATGCTCTCCTGAAGTCCCTGAGCAATGGCAAAGGCATCCCCACTTGAACTTCAGAGCTTCCAAACACTCAGAGGAGGCAAAAACAGAGGTGATTCTAAGACATTCTGCATTGCCTTCCCAAGAAGAAGGCTCCCCCCTCTGCCCAGCATAATTGCCCCATTTACTCCTTGGATAACCAGTGACCCTACAAGGATAGTAACTTACATAGTTGCTCATGCATGATTAGCACATGAATGATAAGTGACAGGGAGAAAATGAAATTGTGTTTCTTATTGATCAACTGATAAAATGCAAATTAGTGCAATCTGTTTTTTCTGCATGACTTGTGGGATAAACCAGAATTTTAGATGAATGAGAATTCTGTTTCTATCACATTGCACATGCATCAATCTGCTTGGGAGAGATGTAATGACTTTCGATTGCAAGGAGATTAGGTACAGTTCTGCACACATTTAAGGGGTTGTAAGTACCACAGACCTCAATGAGACTTCTAAACAGACACATAGGATTGGGCAGTGAGCTTGGCTAATAAAGGCAATTTATGTGCTGACCATAAAATATGGAACCCCATCAGTGCCATCGGTATGGATTTTTTTAAAAAAATATATTTTATTGCATGCTCTTTTGGGGGCTACATTGTCAATCTTGACTTTTGTACATACCAGTTCTATTAGGAATATATCTGAAAAGGTGGTTGAAAAAATGGAGAAACAAGAATTCTGGCAATGGACTTTGGCATATAAATAATTACAATAAAGCTGTCTTTCTTTTCCCCCCCAGACATCCTTACCAAGGGCGAGATATTGGTTCTGGGAGATTAGACTGGAGCAAACCCATATCCTTCAAAAGGTCACAGACAAAAATAGGGACAGGTTTGTGTACTTGTAGATAGACATCTTGAGGCTTTAATTTGGTCTGCATTTCAAAGCAAACCAATCTTCCAGAGTAATGTTCAGATTGAAATACAGTTATCTTTTGGATTTTGCACTTCTCTGAAGTTTGCAATGCAGTTCTCAGCTTTAAAAAATAGCAAAATTCATAGCCAACTGTATGTTTGGGCATACAATACATACAAAAATGCATACGCTGAGGGAGAATATGTTCAGAAATATCTATGCTGCAAGAAGGTACATTCCGTAATCTGTATCGAAATACAAGTTTTGGGGCAATTTTTTTTTAAAATACTGATTTAGTGCAGAAAGAGGATGAAAGAGATCTATGAATGCATGAGAAACTGACATTGGCAGAAATAAAATGATCTATCATCCCTGCATGTCGATGAATCTACTGATTCTTACGCCATGGCTCACTGTCTAAAGGTCTGCTCCCTATAATTATTCACAGCATTGAAGAAGCATCTTTACTGATGTATTCGTGCCTGTGGCAATAGGTGATCCTGCAACATTTTAAAGAGAAAAAAAAAGTGTCTGGTTATTTTTGGCTCAAATTATACTAGAACTTCGTAACTGGTCTCCACAATAATACCAACAGTTCAGAACCAACTTTACCAGCGTCTGTTGGAAAAAATTCGTATGGGAAGCTATGTTTTACTTGCCGCTTGAAATATATCCACCTGCATGTGTTTCCATGCTCTGAAAGACTGATAAGTCAACCCAGCCCCGACTTTCTTATTCACTGCTCCCAAATGTGGCATATGCATTCCATTCCCATGGAATAGAGCATGTTTATTGTGTGTTTTAGCTTGCTAACTCTTATTTATTTATGTATTTATTTAAAGCTTTTATATTTGTCCACTACAAGCATCTTGGGATGGTTTTACAATAAAAGCAGCACAAAATGAAATGGAGCACAGCATCCAAAAATTCCGGTAAATAAAACCACCTTAAAACCTATTAAACCTTGAAATAATGGGAAAATAAAAAAGTGTTTGCCTGTCACTGAATGGAATACAGCATCGGCGCCAGGTGAACCTCTCTGGCAAGTGTATTGTATAGTTGGGCACCACCACAGAGAAGGCCCTTCTGGGGTAGCCACCCTCCTAATCTCCTTCAAGAAGGGCTCCTGGAGAAAGACCTCCACTTCTGATCTCAAGGGGCGGGAAGGCATATAACTCATCCAGCTCTCTTGCTGAAGCCATGGGCCATCACACTGAGGCCCCACACCCAGGCTGCTTACATCCCCTTCAGGTAACCATCCCTGCCTCTCACACAGGATTCATGGAAGATAATCAGCCCCCTTGCATCGGGCTCCCCTTCCTAATCCCTCAAAGACACTCGAGCAGCTGTGCAGGGGTGTCACAAGTCCTGGCCAAAGTCTCAGGCTAAGTAGAGTAACAGCCAGAATTTGGTTCCACCCCCCTGCCAACTTCTCTTTATTCACCCGGATTAATCTCTAAAACACGTGTGTTCCCCACGCTCGCACTTAGTCATTCACTCTCACCTGTAGGACTAACTATAACAAGAACAAGTTTACTTGTGCAGGGGAAAACACAAGACACAGCCAGTCGCTGGCCTAGCCTCTGGGGTGACACAGTCTCTGCGCTCCAGGCGGAGGCAGTTCCTCCAGCTTCCTGTATCGATCCTCAGTCGCTCTCTCAGGATGTCTTCCCTTTCCCAACACTGTGATTGGCTCTGCCCTCCCAGGGAGTGAGAAGCAGGCATCTCGGGGACAGAAATTCACACCAGGGATGTGTGGCCACCCAACTGTCTTGGCAGAGTCTAAGTTTTCACAAAAAGTGCATCCTGTCTGTGAGCACCCCCTGGGAGCCTTGCCAGTCCAAATATCGGCCTCCATGACCACCGCTCAGAGACATGGAGGGCTTAGCGGCCTTTGGGGATAAGGCATGGAAAGGAGGCAGTGGAAGTGGCAGAGATGGCTCTAGAGACTCCAGTGTCACAGAGCAGAATCACTTTCCCACTGGGGCTGCTAGGACAATCAGCCCCAGAATCCCCAGTGGGTAAAGGTGCGCAGGAGGTAACTCACTAGTGAAGAATTGTGTGGACTAACAATATTAATTCTTTTAAAAAGGCATGTCCAAGATCTACCCGAGAGGCAAAATAGGGAGGGATGAATTAGCAAGAGTGATTTTTCGAAGGAAAGTGCCAGAGCTGTGCGACTATCCTTGGCAGTAGAACATATGGGGACTCTGGAACCAGCTGGGAATTTGAGTTCGCAGAACTGTTGGATGCATTATAGCCATTGTAAAATTTAGTCAGTCTCTGAAAATAAGCACAGGTTGCTCGTTGTTGTTACTGTTTTTACAAAATGAAACCTCCACTCCAAAAAAGCACGTTCAGCCACAGAGTGTATCAAAACCATTAACAACTCTGATTTTGTCAAATTAGAACAAGAATATGGATCCTTGACTATATCTAGCCTTAATTACCACCATGCTGTTTCTATTATTTATGAGTATTCATGGCATACATGGAATAATAAATCTATTGTGAAGGCCAGGGCAAACCTCAAAGGAACAAGAGACCAGAACTAAAAGAGATTACAAATCAATAAATGTAAATAGTTTAAGAAAAATAGATTTGTGGCAGTGGGTCTAAGTGAAGTCAAATGAAGAGAGACTCCAAAAGTAGGCTATACTTCTTGAGAAAGCATGTGTTTTGCACATAGGGTCACGAGTTATAAAAACTGACGTTATCCTCTGTAACTGTGCAAACATACTGGATTGAGTCCCAGATCAGCCTCCTGTGGCAGAATCATGGAATAGCAGAGTTGGAAGGAGCCAAGAAGGCCATCAGGTCCAACCCCCTGCTGCTGCAGGACACCAGATTGCACTATCCTACTCAGACTGTCCAGTTTTTGTTTTGTTTTTTAACATCTCTAGTATGGGAAAGCCTACAACCTCTTTCGGCAACTGGTTCCACCCTCGCATTGCTCTGACAGCTAGGAAGTGTTTCCTGATATCTAGCCTGAATCTGGTCAAAGGTGAAAACCAGGAGTGAACAGGGAAGCAAACAAAGTGTAGTCCAGATAGTGAACGCACAATCAAAGCAAGCCAGAGGACAGGAGCCAAGAAGATAGCATGCGGGCAGGGATACCTTGGAGCAGGGGTAAGGTCCAGGAGCAGGACCATGGTCCAAGGGCAGGAACAGGCACAAACAGGATCCAAACACCCAGAGCACTTCAGTACACTGAAATGTTACTGAGGCAGCTTCTGGAAGGAGTCCAGCTTTTGCCCCAGGGCTCCCCGGTGGTGTGCATGAAGGCCCTGGCAGCTGCAGCAGAGTCTGGGAACGATCCTGTAACTACCAGGGTTGTTATTCTGGCATTTGGCCAGCAGGAGAAGCCCTGAAGCTGTCCTTATTCTGGCACCTGGTAAGGACTTCTATAGTGATAGCATATGTCCCATCAGGCTTCTCTTCTCAAGGCTGAACATGCCCAGTCCTCTCAGGCTCTCTTCACAGGGCATCCAAACCAGAGAAGGGACTGCTCAAGGAAGGCGCCTCTGGCCGATTTGTGAAGAATCACATCCTCACTGCAGCATAACTCAAGTTATTCAGCAGAGTTCCTGGGCATTCTGTGTAGCTGTTTCAGGAGATGATGAGGGGACAGGTTAGACCCATTTTGCCAGCCCGGTTGTACATAAATGAATCTGAATCCAATCCATTAACTGCAATGGGGGTGACATCTACAGACATGTTTCTGATAATCTCAAATGTTGATTTGGGGAAGGCCACCAGGGAACAAACTACTTATCACACTAAAGATTCCTCACTAAGATGTATAAATCTTTGTACAAGTAGCAGTTGGAGTGGGGCTGGAACACCAGATCAGGAACACAGTTAGGAAGGTTGTGTGCCCTACATTATTGTGGACATTCCTCTATCTGGAGGATTTTTGGAGGGCAATCCACTGTTTGAAATATACGTTCCTAGTCCAGCTTAAAGGTTTAAAATGTGGGGCCTTGAAGTTGCTCATCAAGGTCAGTACCTACGTAACAGACACAGGTCAGGAGGTCACTATCTTCCCCACTCTGTGAGAAGAGGTACTGTATTTATATTTTGTAAATTCATTCATAATTAATTCTATCTCACCATTTTCCCAGCAAGGAACCAAGGTGGCTTATACAATCCCTTTCTTCTTTTCATTACATTCTCAGAAAAACCCTGTGAACTTGACTAAGCTGAATAAGTGCTCCAAAGTCACCCAGAGAGCTCTGTGGTCAAGTGGGGACTAGAACACGGATCTCTTCCATCCCAGTCCAGCACATCAAACCATCACACCGTACTTGCTGTAGTCATTTCTAAATTTGCATCTGTACATATTCTTTTGATTCATGCCTAGGGATATATGAAATTTCATTTTTGCTCACAAAACCTGAAAGCATGCCCCAGAAGAAGCTCTGACCTTGAGTATATGCAGAAATGTTTGCAAATTGTCAACTATGCAGTCATGTTTAATGCATTCCTGATTCTAGTTTGATTTGCACAAATGCCCTAATCTAGGAGATTTGTGCAAAACTCTTGTTTCATTGTTGCTCAGTTTGCACAGGTTTGCTGTTGAAATGAGAAATGAGAACATGAAATGAGCAGTGATTGGAAATGTGGATGGGAATCAGGCAGCAAGATGATTTTCAGAGAATCCAAGTGATCTCATATATGACTCAGTCAGTGCTGTCTATTTGTATCCCATGGTTCTGATGAAAACGGCACCCCCTCTGAAGTTACATGTTAAACGCTGTGAGACAAACCCACTCATTGGTGCCTAATGCAAATGGCAGCTTCCAGTGGGGGAGATTTTCATGGGGATTTTTTTAAACTAAAAAAATCTATACATTGTAAAATAATATGTTTGAGCATCATGTGTACTTGGCCATAAGTGGTGAGGAACCTATATCAACTCATTCTCTTTGTCCAGGCATGTCTGGTTCTGAAAACAGCCTTGATTTTTTTGCAAAAGGAGTAATAGAATATCTCTGGTATTAGTCCTTTCCTCTTTCTTGCCAAATATGTTTTCCCCGTTGCCCTTTGCTGCTTGTAGGCTCCCAGCCTGGTTTCAAGCATATAATTTGAAAACAGAATGCAGGGCTGATGGGAATTAGTTTGCATGCCCAAAGGTGCTGCTGTGCCAGAGCACAGGGAGAAAAGATGCCTAAAGGTGCCAATGCACCAATTTGAAGGAACTGAAAAGCAGGATAAGCAATAGACTCTTGTTTCTCTTCCGACTTTTGGGCTGACTGAATAATAGACAAAGAGTCAGGTTGTGCATCCCCACAACGGGGGATGTGCATTCCATTACTCTTTGGGGTGCATGTATCTTATGCAAGATCACACACATCTGGAACTTTTGTATCCTGTTTCAGCACTTCGCACAACATACAAAGCAGGCAAAGAACTCTAAGGCATGCACAAGCAAGCAAAAAGAGTGGACGATCTTGACAGAAAACCAGTCATTATGGTGGAACAGGAGACTATTCACACCAGAAATCCAAAGCCTTTGTTGGAAATCTAGACTCTTTGTAGACCCATTCTGAGAAACTTGATGGGATTCTGGTGAATATTCTCTGCCATGCTACCTCCTCTTTCTGAATTCAGACATGACCTATAATTACTGAATTCAGACGTGACCTACAATTCTAGAATCCAATCCAAGGAAAAAATGGCTTTGAAGACCACCAGCAGCTGTCTGTGTGACCTGCTCTCCATGTCTTTTCACTCATGTTACCAATTTATTGGGAGTAGTAATCATGGTAGTAATTTCCGAGTAGTAAACTTATTTCAGCATCTTGATAAAAACCTTCCAAGGTAGGTCAGCAGGATTTTTCCAGATATTTTCCAGAGGTCTTTGCACAGGACATTCAAAATAGTGTTGTAGCAGATGCCACAGTGGTGGTCCAGTAGCAATGCTAGAGGCTGGAAGGCCAGCAGTGGAAAAGAGCAGGAGACCCTGCTGAGGATCAAGAACTGAGGGGTAGGACCAAATGCTAACCCTGCACCTTCGGCTATCAATGGCTATTAGACATGAGCTCTGCATCGTTGAAGCATTGTGTTGGAAGGAGCCATTTAGGCTATCACATCCAATCCCCTCTTGGCGGAAGAATCACCTTGACTGATAGCTATCCATTCAAGAGTCCCTCTGAGTCTTTCTGCCCACTGAGAGACAAAACACGTGAGTGAGGCTGGCTGGTACCAAGACAAAGAGTGTGGCATCCTCAAACAGAGTGCATAGTTCCCTAGAGATATTTGTGATTTTCCCCCTAGAGATATTGTGTTTTTTCCACTTTCATGAGTGTTCTGCACCCCTAACCCTTGTGAATGGGTAGGGCTGATAGTCAGTCTCAGTGAAGTGAAACCATGGTAACTGAGACCGTAGATATGAGGTCCTTGATGTACTTCTGATGGTGGATGGTCCACCACTTCCCTGGGCAGTTGGTTTAAGGAAGTTTTCCTGCTGTTCAGTTGAAATCTGCCAGTCTGAAACTTAACCCATTATTTTCTGTCTTACAGGCTTGGTTGACAGAGAATAGGGTACAGTCCTCTTTTGCATGACGGCTTGAGAAGTGATGTCCTATCCACACTCACTCTTCTCAAGGCTAAACATACCATTTTTTCAATCTTTCCTCATGAGACTTAATTTCTGGTCTCCTGATCATCTTCGTGGTCCTTCTACAAATTTCTTCCACTATCTCTTAAAGTGTACTATCCAGAAATGGATGCAGAGGTATGAATAAAGCAGAACTTTTTATTTAAGCAGCATCTTAAATGTTAATACTATTGAATTTTATTTGGCCAGGGCGGCTTTTTTTATTCTAATGTATATATTTTAATTGTTATTGTCTTAAATTGTTGTGAGCCGCCCCGAGGCTTCGGCGAATGGGGCGGCATTAAAATGTTTTGATAAATAAATAAAATAAATAAATTATTTTCTGTTATTTGGAACCCATTCTTTCATAATGCCAACTAAAATTGCTTTTGCCTTGCAAGTCCACAATAGATCAGTCCGAGTAGTAGCTGCTGGGGACATGAGTGAGAGGCTGATCTTCCGCTTATCTCCTGCCTGTGTCCTTCCCATGGGTATCCAGTCGACCACTGTAGAAACAAAATCTCGGATGAAGTAGGTGTGTGGGCTGAGACAGCAGTGATCTTCAGTTCTTATGTTCTTATAAGTGGTAGTTTACATGACAGATGCTAGAAGGATGATGAGGGAAAATTTCCTCCTGGATTCCTCTCTTTTCATATCAACCCTTGCCCATTAACTCATCGTGCATTGGCATGCTTGCTGTTTGGGTCACAAATGAGGCATAGGAATAAGGCGTTCTCATGGTGGATTGATCATAGTCAGGATTCCAGAGCCTTGTGTGTAAGTGCAAGTTTAGTCCACCCTAGGTTTTATACTGAACTTGAAAAGCAGTGGGCACTCTGGAAAGTAAGCCAAGTGAATAGTTTTCCGGCTTGTCTCCATATAAGCTGTGACATTAAAATGACAGAGTCTGTTTAGCCCTGGGGGCTTACAGCCCAGCTGGCTTAGGATCAGAGCTGAAGAGATGTCTGCCAATGTTTGGTTGTTGTGATGAAGTATTTTAGGACATTTCATGTTATGTTTTCAACAGTATGTATTTGGGGTGAAATGTATGTGTTAGGTAAAGTGGCAAAAATCCCCATGCATCTTACGGGATGCATCTTAAGAGAACCACCACTAGAATAGGGGTCCCCTAAAAGCAATTAAGGTGTGTGCATTCTTGACAATGTTTCATCTAGCTGAAAATTCAGAGATGCCCAGCAAGACATGCTTTTGAAGAAATTGTAAGAGGTAAGTCCTTGAGGGGAGTTTTTTAAAGAAAAAACAAAAGACAAACCTTGTCTAAAGTAGGACATTAAAGCTTATCAAGAGGTGGAAAATTTCCTCCAGTGAAACTGCTTCTACTGTGTTAAACAGTTGATTTGGTTTTAATTACATTAGCTGAACTTTACCCAAATTAGACAACAGGAAACAGCTTGTGAGTGTTTGAAAATAGGCTAGTTCATTATTCAGCTTCTGCTGAATATCCCATGTCAGGGCATCACCGTAGAAAGGTAGAGAATGTGA
This sequence comes from Varanus komodoensis, assembly GCF_004798865.1. Lineage (NCBI taxonomy): Eukaryota > Metazoa > Chordata > Lepidosauria > Squamata > Varanidae > Varanus > Varanus komodoensis. The sequence continues at coordinate 19,852,960 of NW_025335268.1, read as the reverse complement.
CTCCGCTTTCCAGAGTCACTAGCTAAATATCTTTTTTCATGTATTATGAAAGCCCAAATGAACAAATGCTACATAACAAAAGCAAGTAATTTTTAACCCCTTCAGTGAGAAAAGGCTCCAGGAGTGAATTACAGAAATCAATACTGAGACAGCTCTTCTGTCAGGTTTACTGACTAAAAGACATGGCACAAAGGGGAAAGGATTAGGGGGAAGGAAGAGGGGGCGGGGGGAGGATAACCAAACCGAAACATTGTTTGGTACCAAGTTATTATAGGATTTCACTCCTATGGCTTCCCAATATTGCCTGGGTGTCCATAGGAATACGCAGAGTGGCAGCTCTGAGGTCTTGTGATCTTGGAGATGGGACTCCAAATGACCTCTTCACCCAGTCCCCCTTGCTACTGGTGCAGAGACAATCACATGGGCAGACACATCAACCTTGGTGAGGGCCAAAGGGACCTGCTAGGCAGTGAGTAGGGAAAGAGGCCGGGGCCAATGGCTTATCCTGTATTCACATGTGCCCCGGCCTACAGCACCTGCATGTGCTTACAGCACTTGATCTAGATGGCCAGCTGGTGAAAAGCAGAGCATGAGACACAACAGCAAAGATCTTTGGTTTGGAGGGTGAATCTTAGAGTTCCTTCTTGTGAACATCACAGGAGTTGCTTCTTGGTGCGAAATAGAGCATGCAACTGAATTGATTTAGATTTTCCAGTAAATTTAGATCTAGATCAAATGGGTATGTATTTCCTTTTTTTTACTTACAAAAAGCTACTTTTAGGACAGAATATGGAGAAACAAAATGTCAAACAAGGGTGTAGACCTCCCTTTCTGTTCAATCTTATACAAAACATATCATAAGGAAAGCTAGATTAGGAGATGAGGAAGCAGTAAAAATTGGCAGAAGAAGCATCATAATTTAAGGTATGCGGGTGATGCCATATTGTTGGAAGAACACAGCAATGAATGGAAAGGACTCCTTAAGTACAAAAGCACGACTGCAGCTAAAGATTAAGATGAAACTGAGGCCATTGTGTTTTGGCTACATCATGAGAAGGCCAGTCTCACTGGAGAAGACAATTGGGCTAGGGAAAGCATAAAAACTGCTTGTTCCTTTTCAAAACTGTAATATGAATATACCACCAAATCAAATCAAACCAGAACCTTCCCTAGAAGCAAACATGACAAAACTGTCCATATAGATGTATATAGGAATACCACAACAGCAAATCTCTGGATTAGTTAAACTCAAGCATGTGCGCAATCTTTGCAATTAACCTGCACTCTTTCACAAGTCAGTTGAACATGAGATACACAAAGGGGTCGCATGGTGCGCACTAGAGAGTGATATAACGGTCACTATAGGCATTTGTATTGCTCGACAAGCAGTGTTATTTTTGGAGTAGACCATATTCATCATGCCCCTTTGAAATGACATGTTCTGTCTAGGGGCAATTCATCCATCAACAGTGCTGACACTGTATCAGATGTAGATGCTGCATTTGTTGGTGGATGACAAGGGAAAAGATCACCCACTGATACTGAGTCTGCTCTGCTTCTCTGTAATGTGCATTTCTGTCTGTAGTGAAATGAACAGAGTGTAATAAAAACAAAAATTCAAGATCACACAATTTATTCCACCCAGATGTGCTTAAAATAACTCAGCCAAAAGACAATGCTAGCTTATGCAGCCTTGAATTTGCAGAGAAGAGGATTATTGTCTTTTTTTTCTATTGAGATAAGCTTTGGGTTCAAGTTCAGGAGACAAAGTTATCATTTGGCTGGTTGTGATGATAGGAGGGGGAAAATAATCTATCTGGTTTCAGTTTAGAGGAAATTATAAAACTTAGATATGAAAGAGATCCTTTTAAAACTAGGATGCCCTTCAAAGCATCCATGGTTAGCACCAAAATAATAAATATACTATCCAGAGAAAGAGAAAGAGAAAGAGAAAGAGAAAGAGAAAGAATGTAAGCCTAAATAAAGGCAGTTATTTATCATTTTTGTCCTAAACGACTTGTAGTTGGCTCAGAAAAACCATCTGAGAATATTTGAGAAATTGTTGCTCAGAACTAATGGCTTTCATATTCCTTTCAAAACAGTAAGGTTATAAAATGCTAGAAGATCTTGATTGCTGACGGCGTACCAAGCAGACCCTGCAGCTTTTTGGTTGATGGATTTGTCAGATGTAAGGAATATTTATGACAGCGGCTCAGAGAGGAACATGCTGTTGAACATGCTGGCTGAAAACATGAGCAGACACTGGCACATTTTCCCTTGTGCAGTCTCACTGAGCAAAAATGTGAAGACAGCATGTCTCTCAGCTTTCTTGCTGCATGCTAAGTCTGAAGCTGTTGCATGAATCTGGACCACCTCGATGACGTTTCCAGCAACTTCACACTCATGTTTGGCAGAGGTCTCCTGGAACCATCTAAGGATACAAGTATACAAATTCACAGGTGAAAATGAGAGGTGGCTCCTCCTCCTCCTCCTCCTGTTCTGAATTTACCAAGATCTGTAATTCTTCATATTTGGGTTAAAGAAGAACTTAAGATTTGCAAAGTTTTAATGTGGGAGAAATGGAAACAGATTCGTCCATCCAGCCCCAGGACTTTGAATGCTCCACTATGACAAGTTGGAGTTTGAATCCCCACGTATTCAACCATGTTAGTGAATAATTAGGGTTGTCCCCTTCTTTTTTTCCTGATAGGTTCTTCATCTTTTAAAGCAATTGGGCATGGCATGGTCTTCTTTAGGTTGGGAATGGCTGTACCCATTGAATTTGGGTGGAGCTGATGGATGAATTTCCAGTTCATTTGTGGCAGGAAATGATCAGCATTTGTAAGGCTCTTTGTATCTGGGCAGTCCCTGTTGCTGTGAATGGATGCTGTTCCACCTCAGGCAGCAAAATAACTTGGGCTGGTCCTGAGCAGGGTGAAGGGATGAAAAGCAGCACACAGTGAGAGGAGGCAGGGAAGAAGCGATGGGGAGCACCAGCAACCAGCACCCATTTCCAAACTATGGGACCAGGGGCATTATGTCTACACAGACCCAGTACGTCTACTGTAAGGATGGGCAATATGTGGCCCCCAGGATGCTTTCTTCTAAAACTCCCATCAGCCCTCACCATTGGTTGTCTGACTTGGGCTGAAAAGAGTTGCACGCTTAAAGCTGGGTGCAAAACTGGATCCTGTAGATTTCAATGGGAGAGGTAAACGTTTGCTTTGTTCCAGTTGAAATCAATATGATGTAAACATGCTGAGCTTTGGTTGGATTGTGAATTCTGTAAGTAATCATTTCACTGAATATGATGGATAAATGGAAAATATTCTATTCCTCTTTTCCCAAATATATTATAAGCATTTCATAAGAAAATCAGGCTTCCTGAGATTTTATTTGTTTATTTAGTTAGTTTCGAATTCATCAATAAATAATTTACCAATAACTGTTGGCAAAAAAACAAAAATGCCATTTTAAAACATAGTTAATATATAAAATACGATGCAAATATTTAAAGAACAAAATGCATTATAATGTAAAATAATGAATAGCATTTGTTGTTGTTGTTGTTAGTCGTGAAGTCGTGTCTGACCCATCGCGACCCCATGGACAACATTCTTCCAGGCCTTCCTGTCCCCCACCATCTCCCAGAGTCCACCCAAGCTCACACCAACTGCTTCAGTGACTCCATCTAGCCACCTCATTCTCTGCCGTCCCCTTCTTCTTTTGCCTTCAGTTGTTCCCAGCATTGGGGTCTCCACTGAGTCCTTCCTTCTCATTAGGTGGCCAAAGTATTTCAGTTTCATCTTCAGGATCTGGCCTTCTAAAGAGCAGTCAGGGTTGATCTTCTCTTGGACTGACCGGTTTGATTACCTGGCTGTCCAAGGGACTTGCAGGAGTTGCCTGGGATATCCATGGGATTACCAAAGGAGAAGGGCATGAGGGCAGGGGTGAACTTTTGTCAAGCACATCTGGATGGGAAGAATCTTTTGTCCAAACCGGCAGCATGTTCCATGTCAGATGCCATAATGGAAACCTACAGTTGCACAGGAAATATGTAGTTCCTCCTCATTCTTTCTTCTAATAACTGAAGGTGAACATCTTCTTCCATTAGTAGGCATAGGTCTTTGCCATCTCAGTTTTATGCCAAGATTCAGGATCCTGCTACCCCTCCACACAACCAGAATAAGTTCATGCTGTTCTTCTTCACTTCTTCATATTTATGATATTGCTTGTACTGAGTCCCTTGGACTGCAAGGAGATCAAACCAGTCAGTCCTAGAGGAGATCAACCCTGACTGCTCTTTAGAAGGCCAGATACTGAAGATGAAACTCAAATACTTTGGCCACCTAATGAGAAGGAAGGACTCCCTGGAGAAGAGCCTAATGCTGGGAACAATAGATGGCAAAAGAAGAAGGGGGGCGGCAGAGGATGAGGTGGCTAGATGGAGTCACTGAAGCAGTTGGTGTGAGCTTAGGTGGACTCTGCGGGATGGTGGAGGACAGGAAGGCCTGGAGGAATGTTGTCCATGGGATCGCGATGGGTCGGATGTGACTTCTCGACTAGCAACATAATCACATACTGTTCTCTTGCTTCATTTCTAGGTGTAGCCACTTAGAACTATGAAATGACTTCAGAAAGGATGACGTTTCTCAAGTGCCAGGCCACTGGTTGTGTTTGGGTTTGGAAGCTAAGGGACAATGTGGTGAGCAAAGGAATTGCTCAGGTAAAGGAGGCCGGGTATTGCACCAGTGTGAGTGCACCAATTGCATCAGTGTGAGTGTCATTTCTGAACCTCTTTTGCCTTCTGGAAGCTTTGAAATGGACAACATTCCAGTATTAAGAGGAGCTGAGTCACAGTCTCTTTTCTGCTGTTTCAACTCTCAAAAATATCCACAGTTGTCTGTTCTTTCCAATGTGGTTTTAAAAGTCAGAACCTATCATTAAGCAAGTAACCTCCTTTTATGACAGATGCCATATTTCTAACATTCCCCATCTGCAATTATTTCTCCATCCTTTCTTTGTTATACTATTGATTTATGGCGCCTGTAGATTACATCAAATAAAAGAAATAGTGCTTCATAGAGTTCTATATGGAGTATCTGACAACAACAGATCTCTTGGATTCAGAGGGAAAAAATGAGCAGATGAGCCCACTTTGTTTAAAATACTAATTCTGCTAACTCGAACATTGCTAGCAAATCAGTGACAAAGGACTATATTTCTTGTTGGCATAAAGATGCTCTTTACATCTGTACTCAATCATAAAAAATCAGTCTAGGGACAGCAGTACGGAGGGAAGAATTGAGCCCCCTGAGACATTAACTGCAAGAGAAAATAAAGCTGAACCGTACATTATAAGTCCCCTCAGCAAACAGTTTGCAAGCCAGAATGGGCAGACGTATTCCACTTCAGTAGCTTCAACCAAAATTGTGTTCATATGCACGCACTCTTTCTTTCTCTCACAGAGAGAAAGAGAGAGAGAGAGAGAGCGAGAAAGAGAGAGAGGGTGCTCTGTACAGTTGCTATTTTCTTAACCTTTAGCTATATAAATGAGATCCACCCAATAATGCAATGCACATAATTTCAACATCTTCAGAGCAGAGATATTATGACCTGTTACAATATTGTTCTTACTCTCCACTTTTGTGAATATTGAAAAGGGAAGGGTCACAGAACTGAGTTTCCTAACCTTTGGAAGAGAGGGCACGGGAGAGACAGGCTAGCTTAGTGCTCCCTGGTTTCTTCCACCTTTTTCTCCTCCTGGCAGGATCCAAGATAGACAAAGCCACTTGAATCTCAGCTTCTGGTACAGTGCTCCATTGTCCCATATTCTTTACCACCTCCTCCATGTTTCAGCCCCATCTGGATAGTCTACACTAAGCTGGGTTTCTTGCCTAGCTTTGGCTTCTTGATAAAGTGACTGCTTTAAGTGCATGTTGAACACGGGCTGCCAGGGTTCTTGTGCTCGTCTTGTGGCAGAGGTTCTCTTATTTTTGGTCTCTGTCTTCTATTCACTGTGGCTTTGATGCTACATGGTTCTTGAGAACTTGAACATCTTCTGTATATCTATCAAAATGCAAGGGTTTCTTCTAAGTGTATGGAAATATTTGTCATAAAGATCCTTTTCCTAGTTTCAGTTTGTAGTCACTGCTGAGACACCATTTTGGAAGAAATAGTCAGCTTTCCAAAGCTATCTATACATGAAACATATTTTGTGTGGCAAATATGTCATACAACTGTTTTATCTGCTACAAATATTTTTCCAGATGTTTACAGCAAGCAGTACTATATCATGAATGCTTGCAAACTGAATTTTGAAACAATTCAAGGTAAGCCATGGAGTTTGTATAATGTGGCGTGGCATATGAGAGAGTCAAAACTTTGGGTGAACATCAAAGCTACCTTTTCTGTTTTAGCTCCACAGCCGTTTTTAGCCTCAGGGCTTTTGGGAAGCTCCTGGGGAATACATCAGTGATAAAAAGTGCTCCCTTGATCCATTTTTGATTGTTGATACCTGTCCTTTCTAAAACTCCAAACCAGTGTTGCCTCAAGCCATTCTGTGGATGGAAGAACATCCTGGATGCGGCTGAGCACTGGTCAGACATCATTTCCTGCCTTCATCTCTCTCCTTTACTCAGGATGCTGCTCATTCTACTCTGCTGCCTGACAAGGACGTCTCTGCCCCAAGGCCTGCCCAAGACTCTGTTCCACATACAGAAGCCAGCGAGACCAGCTGAAATTCCTGATGATGGGACAGCTTGCTTGGCTGTACCTGAGAGCAGAAGGTGAGGGAATGGGAGGCAGGCAGAGAAGCACAAAGTTCTACCTGCCAACACAGAGGACAGGTGAGGAGCTCAGGCAGAACACCCACGGGTGCTGCCATAACTGCCCAAACACACCTGTCCGGCCCTGCCTGCCCAAAATGTCCCGTGAAAATGAAGATAAGATGATATTAGGTTCGGATCCCCAGAACTGATGGAAAGCCCCATAATCAAAAAGATGTTGATATGGCTCACTCTAGTCTGTCTGCAGTCCTAGTCTGTGATCTTCCTTCCTTTGTAAACATACCCTCCTTGTCATGTGTCTTGACAGCTATTCCACTCTTTGAGTGGATCATCAGTGGACCTTCACTCTGTGATCCAGTCTTTGAATGGATCATCACTCTGTGATCTTCCTTCCTTTGTAAACATACCCTCCCTGTCATGTGTCTTGATAGCTATTCCACTCTTTGAGTAGATTGTAGTCAAGTTTATATTTTATACTTCAATCCTAGATGATCCCTCTCTGGGGAATCTTTTTCCCCAGAGAAAAAATTACCTATTCAGTAAGAGGTAATTTAAATGAAGTGCCTCACTGGGTCACCTGATAGAGAGAACCTGGCAAACAGTAAATAAATCCACATTCTTGAAGATGATTGGGACAGCATGCCAGGAGCCAATCCAATGCCTTTTAGAGATCCTTTCAAATGAAAAAGGAGGAAAATTTTGGCTACAAAATGATGTCCGAATTCAGACATTTGTCTTTGTTAGATTTCTGTCCCTACTTCGGGGAAAATCCAGCAAATTGGTCCAGTTTAAAATGTGTATTCATTTGTTTGTTTTTAAATGTTTCCACTTCTACCTGTATGATCCACTTTTGGCCCCAGGGTGATTTACACCACATATGAGTGTGACCATGTTCCACAATAGCTAGCAATACTTATAAGACTCCATGCAAACATTCATAGAAGTTGGCTTTACTTTGCCTTTTGATTTCTCTTTCTCCAATTGGCTATACATGCCCTCTGATGACCTCTCTCCCATCTTCCTCTTGGTGTGCAATCCCCAAGCAGGCTTCCCTGCATTCAGCGACTCTAAGCTGATGTGAACCTGGACTTAAGAAACAAACTTCTTGAATTATATCCATGAGCCTTTTGCAAACTCATGCTCTCCAGATGTTTTGTCATTCAACTCTCATCAGCTGCAGCCAGCATGATAAATGGTCAGGAGAGCAATGGTTAGGGATGCCTGCCACCTAGTGACTGAAGAGGGCACTGTAGCTTCCGATAATGGATGCATTAAAAACGAAATAACCCCAGGGTACAAGCATCTAAGGTGCCCTAAACATTCATGTCAAGTTTCTTGTTTCATGATCTTGGTGCTGAAAATCAGACAGAAATTGATTGTACATATTTAATTTTTTCAGTGAGCAGATGATGGCAAGAAAGGCATCTGAAATAAATAAATAAAATGACAGAATAGGAATAGGGCCAGCTATTTTTTCCCATTTATGTCAAATTAGTTGCACTTTAAAGTACATAATATTGTTCTAGATATTTAAAGGAATAGTCACCATCTGGCAGAATCCCTTCTGTAAAAGCCAAACTGTACACCATGCTAATTCAGTAGCTCAAATGATTTTTCTTACTCTAGTGTAAATATGTGCAGCCCCAATTCAAACTGGGATCACAGTAGAAATATAGAAACAGAGCGAGTCAGAAGGGGCTTCCCGGGCCATCTAGTCTGACCCCCAGCTCCAGCCGGCTCTGCTCATGACATGCCCACCATGTAGTCCAGGAGAAGAGGCTTAGTGCTCCCCTTCCATCATCCTGCACCCCCAAAATTCTCACTTCTGTGGAAGTGGTAAAAAAAAATACCCCTGAAGTGACTTCAAAGGAAGCCCAAAGCAAAACACAGCTGAACAGAACAGTCAAACAATTAACCCTTTTCTGGAGCATGGTGGCTCCAATTCTAAACAGGGCTATGCATGCTTAAACTAGAGTAATGAAAAAATCCAAGTCTGCACTATGGGATTTGCAGAACATGTAGCTTGTGCTTCTGTGATGCTCTCCTGGTCTGCATATTTGTTGTCTGCTTCTCTTCACTATGCAAAAGCAGGCATTTCTTTTGATCAATTTCATTGTTTTTAATCCTGAGGATTATTTAAACTATCCCTTAAGCCCTTCCAGTGCAGCAATGAAATCTGTGCTGTATTTGTATCTGTGCAGCCACTATAAATAAAAGTATCTTTCCATTTTGAAGGGTGGGAGGTGATTCACAGTGCCTTGAACAAATGCATTTTCGAGAAGTGACAGATACACCTGAATAAAAAGAAACCAGTGTTCCCCTTCTTGGATAGCACAGTTCACCTAATCAGTATTTCTGCAGCGTATAGATGGATTTCCATTTATCCCTCTGCATCCAGGAAGAATGTTCACAGTTAATGAATAACAGAACAAGTCACTCTGCCAGCTAATTAGCCAGATAATAATTACATTAATTTAAGGAAATCAGTAATAGCATAGTAGTCTCCGTTAAATTGCAATTCCCTTGCATAAACCAATCTCCACACTCAGTCAAGAGCCAATATTTGCATTTTGAACTTGCTGGATAAAGGATTGCTTTATAATTGCACTCTTTAATGTATGTAAATGAGAGCAGAAACGCCTGTACATTGCAAGTCAATGAGAAGAAATGGAAATTCTAAGAAGGCTGGATTTACAGTTTAACCCTAATTCCTCCTGTGATTGCTGGCAGTGTGTCTACATCTGAAAATGCAGCATTTTAGAGTTTCCAGTGAGATGAAGCTTTAAAATAGTCAAATGGCCAACTAATAAGTCATGTACCAGTGTAAAAAATGCATGATACATCTACATGCATTGGAAGCCATTTCATTAGCAAACAGTGTTCACCTCTGAAAGTCACCAGTTATTTCATATTATTATATTCTTATGATTCCTGCCAGAGTCTTTGACCAATAAGTACAGGGAATATTTGAACAGTTGTTTGATAACATTGCCTGACAGTGACACAGTGTGATATTTTAGCAGCTGCTCATTTGCAAGTGCTGGAAGCCCAAGAAAACTTAATCACTATAGTGGGTGCTGGGGAAAAGGCCCAACAAACAATCACACCTGAAGTGGAGAGCCTTTGTTAAGAAAGCGATCAGGTGTTGGGAACGAGAAAGACGGCTGCTTTAGGTGTACATGCTTCAGGGCTGCTGGCTGGCCCTGGTCAGGAGGAAGAGGAAGAGGAGTCATAATCACAGAATCATAGAGTTGGAAGGGGCCATGAAGGCCATCAAGTCCACCTACCTGCTGGTGCAGGACACCACGTTACACCATCCCACTCATATGGCTGTCCAGTTTTTTGAATGTCTCTAGTGTGGGAGAGAACTGGACATGGTACCACTGATTGGTTCAAAATTGAGAAAGGAGTTTGGCAAGGCTGTATACTGTCACCCTGCCTATTTAACTTATATGCAGAGCACATCATGAGAAAAGCGGAGCTGGATGAATCACCAGCTGGAATTAAGATTGCTGGGAGAAATATCAACAACCTCAGATATGCAGATGATACCACTCTCATGGCAGAAAGTGAAGAGGAACTAAAGAACCTCTTGATGTGGGTGAAGGAGGAGAGTGCAAAAGTTGGCTTGAAACTCAACATCAAGATAACTAAGATCATGGCATCCGGTCCTCTCACTTCCTGGCAAACAGATGGGAAGAAATGGAGGTAGTGACAGATTTTATTTTCCTGGGCTCCAAGATCACTGCAGATGGGGACTGAAGCCAAGAAGTTAAAAGACGCTTGCTCCTGGGGAGGAAAGCTATGGCAAATCTAGACAGCATTCTAAAAAGCAGAGACATCACCCTGCCAACAAAAGTGTGTATTGTCAAGGCTATGGTTTTCCCAGTTGCAATGTATGGCTGTGAAAGCTGGTCCATAAGGAAGGCTGAGCGCCAAAGGACTGAGGCCTTTGAATTGTGGTGCTGGAGAAGACTCCTGCGAGTCCCTTGGACCACAAGGCAATCAAACTGGTCAGTCCAAGAGAAGATCAACCCTGACTGCTTTTTAGAAGGCCAGATAGTGAAGATGAAACTCAAATACTTTGGCCACCTAATGAGAAGGAAGCACTCCCTGGAGAAGAGTCTAATGCTGGGAACAATAGATGGCAAAAGAAGAAGGGGAGAGCAGGGAATGAGGTGGCTAGATGGAGTCACTGAAGCAGTTGGTGTGAGCTTAAGTGGACATCTGGGGGATGGTGGAGGACAGGAAGGCCTGGAGGAATGTTGTCCATGGGGTTGCGATGGGACGGACACGACTTCACGACTAACAACAACAAGAAGAAGTGTGGGAGAGCCCACCATCTCTCTAGGCAGCTGGTTCCACTGCCTAGGAAGAGGAAGAGCAATAGGAGGCATGAGAGATGTTTATCTCAAGGCCAGAGTCCCTTGGTGGGCAGGAGGGGACTGGGAGCAGGCGAGTTCATATGGTTGACAGCCATTGTAAAATAGGATTAACTGTCATTTAATCCATATTATTGATTTGCTCATTACATTTATATCTTGCGAGGAACTCGAGGTGGCTTACATGATCTCTTTCATTTCTAAGTCATTGTCAAAACAACCCTCTGGGGAAGGTTAGACTGAGCAGGAGTGAAGGGCCTCATGTCGCCCAGTGAGCTTCACAGGTGTGTGGGTACTAGAGTCTAGGCTTCCCAGTGTCATACTGGCTCCCTTACTGAAACTAAGCGGGAGGCAGAGGAAATTGGGGGGTAGAGTGCCTCCTAGACCGCCTCTTACCCATGCAAGTGCGTAAGAAGACATCATAGGCTCACAGCATTTGCACTGGTGCTTGCCTAAGTTTGATGCATATGGAGTAGAACACTGGGGTCTCCAACACCAACCGCAATGCCATGAAAAAGAAGGCCAAAATATCCTAAATTCCCATTCCTTTAAAGCCCTGATTAGGAAGAAATATCATTCCTGCTTTTGCAATATGTAAGTGACAACAATACTGTCAGCAATACTGTGAGTACCTCTTCTACTAGGTAGATGAAGGAAAAACAAGTGGGAATTAATGTAAGTATTTCCACATATTGTCAGATATTCTTCCATCTTCATTTAAAACAGATTTGATTCTAGATGCAACTGCGAGTGTGGCAGAATTTAATCAGAACACGTAATGAACCATTCACAAGAAAGTTTAGCTACAGGAGAGTTAAAGTTAGAAAAGATATTTGCAAGATGGAAACCTCTACATCAAAGATAAAAATGCTTTTGTGTTTGTGCTTTAACAGCCAACCTAAATGTGATGATCTGACAATATAGGACACATTCTATTAGATTAAGGATAGGTAACCAACTGCTTCCCAAGTCTTTTGGACTACAAATCTCATGTTCCCTGACCATTGGCCAGGCTAACTATGACTTATGGGAGTTACCATCCAAATCATCTGCAGGGCACCATGTTGCTTACGTCTGTACTAGGAGTTATGGAAGGGAGTTAGATGCAAATCTTCCATTTTCAGTGATGGTGTGCTTTAGCCTTAGGACAAAGCTGCAGTCTTAAATACACTAACTTTGAAGCATGTTCCATTGAAATCAGCAGGACTTAACTTCAAGGAAAAGCTATTTAGGTTGAAAGCACCATATTAAGTGGAGTTGAATGCGAAAACCAGTGATTTAGGGGTATTGCAGGATCTTCTTCATGAGAAGGTTTCAACAAGAGAGTGGATAAGCTTTTTTATGGGTGGTTTAAGCTCTGTCACTTTGGGAGAAAGAGCTGGCATAGATGATGCTTTGAGGTCCCTTCCAGGTCTTTGATCTTATGATTTACTGCCATTCCTCTGGGGCCCATAGTCTGGGTCAAATAATGCTACATCTGGGTCAGATCAGTTGCATTATCTCTCCTCTGCAGATTTGTTCAAATCACAGCTTGCTGAGCCAGTTAGCTGACAACCCTGTGTCAGTATCTCATGTCTGAGAGAAATGCACACCCTAAAGATGGCCAGGGTTCAACCTCCTTTGTTCCCACATGACTGAAGGGGCATCGTAAAATGCCTACCAGTGAATGAACTAATTGAAACTGTTCTGTAGCAACTATAGAAGCCTGGAAGTCAGTAGAAACCCAATACTATTGTGCCTTAAATTAAACAACATTCAGAAAGAGGATTGCCATACACCATCTCCAAATGTTTCGTGCGACTTACAGTTATGAGGCAGGCTCTTAATTCCATCAACTGTTAATTTAGAGTGGTGGGAGGTTTATGGAAGTGTTTGTCTCCTATATTCTGCATCAATTATTAAACCCACTTTGAAATTATTTGGGAATGGAAGTGATAAATGCCTCATCACTGAGAGTGCAGCCATTTGGACAATAATAATTTTCACCCTCCCACAGAAGTTTCTTTAGGGAGACAGTTAATTACTGGAGGTTCATCACTCTTACCTGGGAGTAAGGAACTAAGGAACTGAATGAGTATGGATAGGATTTGGCAGTAGGGAGATAAAAAAGAATGTGTTTGTGAATTCTTTCCACAAACAGGACTAACCTGCTTCTTAGAACGACACCTTCTGTTTTTAATTTTGGTATATAACAGTAAAGACTGTTTGAAGACTGGAAAATATGGGCTGTCTGGACATACTGAAAGCATGGAAAGATAATGAGGCCCACAGAAGTCAGTGACTGCATCTTTTGACGGAGCTTGGTGTATGGAAGTACAGATGGAAAGACGGCATCATTCCTCTGCCTGGCCCCATGGCCTCAGGTGGAGACAGGGTTTTGATGAACTGCATGGAATTTAGGAGACGGATCTCTCCAGCTATTGGTGATGTGAAGACACTGAGTAGTGCTACCTGTCCTTAATGCTAATCACTGTTAATTGCTGCCCTTGATTTCCCATTAGGACTCTGCACTGGCCAGCTCTGGTTGCACTTATGTCCTTTGGGTGGAAGAATGAATCAGCAACCATATCGATATTTCTGGTTTATTTAAGTCTGACACATTGCAGAGGCTGAGGCTCCTTTGTCAGGGGCAAGCTTATAAAATGCAGACTTCACAAACAAACTTGTCCAGATTATCGCGGTATTGGCTATCCTTCACGCATCGTTGCTTTACAAGGCAGCTTACAATCACAAATAAAACTTGATTGAAACAATGGTAGAACACGTGTGTTAGAACACAATGAAAGCACAATAATAATAAAAAATGAGCCCAACGGAGCCACTCATGCTTCTAAGACCTGCTTGAATAGAAAGGTCTGTGTCTGCAGGCAGCTGAGAGGGAGCAGATCCGTCTTCCTTTTGCAGGGAGTTCCACAGTCTGGGAATGACCACCAAATGTCTAAAGGTCACAGCCTTGAAAGACGGGCCTCCCCCAGGAATCTTAGGCACTAGATAGGCTTTTACTGGGGGAGGAGTCTGGTCCCAAGCTGCATAGGCCCAATATCTCATAGCCAGCAATCCAAATCCTGCCTGGAAACAGACTGGTAGCCAGTGAAGCTGTTGTGAGAAGCAAGCTCAGCAGTTCCTGTCGCTGCTCCGGTCAACAGTCTGGCATCAGCATTCGGGACTAGCTGAAGTTTCCAGCTGGCTCCTGACGGCAGCCCCATGTAGAGTGCATTGCAGTAGTCCAAACAGGATGCCGCTAGGGCATTCCTGAGTTGGAAAAAGTACAGAGAAGGACAACTAAAATGATCAAGTGGGTGCAGCAGCTACAAGAACTGAGTGTTTAGATTAGAAAAAAGGCAAGTAAGGGGAGCCATGACAGAGGAGTTTACAAGAATGCACAGTGTGGAGAAAGCAGAGAGGGAAACTTTCCTCCTGCTTCCTTAACACTAGAACTCAGGGACATCCCATGAAGCTGATTGGTGGGATGTTTAAGACAGATAAAAGAAGATATGATGCACAAGTTGCTGCCACAGGAATTTGCTGCCATGGCACCAATCTGGATGGCTTTAAAGGGAACTTGGACAGATGCATGAGGGAGGAAGCTATCCGTGGCAAGTAGCCTTGATGGCTCCGTGCTCCTCCTTTACCAGAGGAGCTTTACCAGTTGCCGGGGAGCTCCGGCACCCCTCCTGCTCGAGAGGTCCTGTGGGCAGCTGGTTTGTTCCCATGTGTAGGTGGGCCTCTGGTCTGATCCAGCATGGATCTTCTTGATGTTCTTATGGTCTGGTCAAATGGAACCTTTCTAGGAATGATGTGCAGCTGCCCCAGCCTACATTGTATTATAATCTCTTGGAGTCTTTGCTTTCTTGAGGCTTTCTGGGTGTTGGCACTGGCATAAGGTAACTTTGCCATCTTTTGGGCTTGAAAAAATGAAATGCAATTGTTTTTAAAATTAATATGAAATCAATATAGTTACAATAAACTAATGATGTATGTGAAAAAGTACAGACGTTCTTTGTGTAAAAATAATATATTTATTTACTTCTGCTGGAGGTCTCAGTTCAGGTGTGAGAGCATGTGCACAGATGTGTGTTTGCATGCTATTACTCTGTCATATCATTTGGCTTAAACAATGAATTGTTAACAGTTATGAACATCTGCAGCATTTGTGAGCACAGGTAAGATTTTATCAATCTGAGACAGTTTACTCAGCATACGGCTTGGGACCAGGTTACCTGAAAGATCACCTTCTCCCATGGAAGCCTGTGTAGGTTTTAGGATCTTTTGGTGACTTCAGAGGGGCATTTGGTGGTGACCCAAAGAGATCCTTTCATTGGCTGCTCTCAGGCTGTGGAGCTCTGTCCCAAGGAAGTCTGGGTTCACTCGGTCTCCACTGTCCTTCAACCATCAGGCAGAGATTGCATTATTCAAGAAGGCCTTGGGCATGTAAGCAGGTCTGTTCAGCTGGATGCTGTTTTTATTTATTTTTTAATGTAACTCTTATATTGTTATTGCATTTTAATGTATTGTGCTATTATTTCAAGCAATTTTAATTGTACCTGCAAGCTGCCCTGAATGCCAGTTTTTGTAGAAAGGAGTGGAACAAACCAGCTAAATAAATAATGTATTTGATGGAGTTGAAACTCACCATAAATATCCCTTTTCAGTTTTAATTAAAACCCAGCCTGTGCACCCACTTCCATCCCTGCTGAATCCAGCATCCTGTTTCCACTCATTGCCATCCAGATGTGGCTCTCTAATGCTTGCTTTGCACTGTTGGCAACCTGCAGGCCTCAAAGTGTATTTTGGCATTTTAAAGCTTGTATGACTTTATCAAGAACGCTCAGTTACACAATAATGGCCATGATTCCTGACCTGACTGGTGAGCCAGGAAATTGAATAGCTGTCTTTGAATGTCAGCACAGGAGTGGACAATGTTCTCAAGGGCCAATACCAGAGAGTTAGTTAAAAACACTAATTGAAATGTCCCTGCAAGTTGTAAAGCAGCAGGAAGTGCAGGAACCATTAAAGGGGAAAAAAAGATTTCAAAAATCTGTTTATGAACCATCTGAATGTACCAGATGCCACCAGATGCATCTTCTGTATTCAATTCCTCATGAAACAAAAGCATGTTGCATTAAAGGTCAGCATGACAGGGTGTAAATTTCTCAAAAGAAAGGGATTGGGACTCGAGCCAGGCCGTCCAATCCGTAAACTTTAATCCCTTTGCCTATGGATAGGCTGTGATCACTCAATGGTGAGGGAAATATAGGCAATATCCCATTTGACTGTACACAATGAAATGTGAACTACACTGCGCTAGAGTAAGCAACCTCCAGCACAAAGTCAACAGCATTTGCCAGCCTGGTGGGTTTCCCAGAGAAATCTGTCACGCTGACAAATGCTGCTGGCATTGCTCTAGGTGTTGCTTCAGTGGTACAATGCAACTGATGAAGTTCTGATGATGAAAGGATCCTGCCCGTTCTCTACATAGCCCGAGATGCCTCTTTCTGGGTCATTTTTCCTCCTTTCCTCTGGGGCTGAATCCCTGCATCCAAAAGAGCACTTCGACTTGGTGAGCACTGGGCGTGCCATGTTCATGTTCCAAGTCAGGATAAGGTGTCCAGGATCATAGAATTATTACGCTGCCCTCACATCCCGCCTTTCTTTCTTCTGCATGGAATCCAAGGTGGCATTTTAACCTCTCAACCCTGTGAGGTGGGTTGGACTGGGAACAAGGGAGCAGCCCAAAGTCACCCACCGAGCTTCGTGGCCAAGCGTAAGGGTGGGGGCTAGAACCTGGCTCCCCCAGAACCCCAGACTGGCAGCACAGACTGGCTTTCTCATAGCATTCGGAGGGGCCTTGGATAGGTTCTCTTTGTACAAGAGGCCAGGAACATTGCTTTCTTCAGACATTACAAGTGAAAAGAGCAAGATGAGGAGAAGAGAAAGAACAAGACTGACTTGCACAGGCAATGAGAGATCTGTGGAGCAGTTTGTTATATGATGTCTAACACTTGTTCTGTGATCTGTGAGAACAGGAACTGTGGTTACCTACCGTATTTGTCACAAGCTAAATGTTCCAGTTCAGTTCTTGCTAATATATACACCCAAAAGTATACCAGAAAAGACTGAAAAATGTGCCCTTGGAAATGTCCTTTGGAAGTCCTTTCCAAGGACATAGTATGAGAGAAAATGGATTTAGATATTTTAAGATATATGCTGGGAGCCAGTATGGTGTAGTGGTTAGAGTGTTGGACTGGGAGATGGAAAATTGCAGGTCTAGTCCCCACTCAGCCATGGAGCTCACTGGGTGACCCTTTGAATGGTCACTGGCTATCAGCCTAACCTACCTCACAGGGTTGTTGTGAGAAGAGAATGGAGAGGAAAGGGACTGTGTAAGCTGCCTAGGATTCCTTGTAAAGAAGGAAAAAAAGCAGGATGTGAATACCATTAATAATAATAATCACATTTTCATTGAGATTATTATTTCTTTGAAACAAAAATGTAAATTAAGAAGGACAGGATTTAGTTTATGGATAATTACATGTGACATCTGCATGAACCATAAATTGCTGATTTGTTCACCCTTAATATTAAACTCACTTGTTAGGAATACAGAGTAATAAGCACTCCTATACCTGCCTATTGAAAAGAAACCCATTGAACTTAATGGCGCTTACTCCCAAGTAAGTGGGGGTAGAATTTAGCTTTAGCCTCACTGCATCAAAGGAACTGGCTTCAACAGAAACATACTGATTTGGGCTGCCATTTCAAATAAACCCTTCAGCCATCGGACCCAACTTGCATTCCAGACACACAGAAGTGCATCAGAGCTTTGTGTAGGCTCTTGCCCCACAGGTTCCCCATGACATGATGGGCAGAGTGGAAAAGTCCTCCCTGGCCCATCCCTCCATTGCATTCCCCATGACCCATCCAACCACCCTCCACAGACTGGGGTTGAATTTCTGCTGCAGGGAGCCTGCATCTAGCCTATCCCCACAGTGATTTTCAGTTCTGTACAATCATACCTCTGTAGAGCAAACTCCCTGCTTAAGATGTTTGGCCCTAGCACTGGAGAACAGTGGTGCCCACACTTGGAGCCCTGACCAGCAAGGAAGGGGCCAACAAGCTTATCCCCCTTCTTCACTCCCTCCTCTGATGGGGAAACCGGGACATGGCTTGCATCAGCTGGCACATCTTGATCCTCTTTTGCTGCAGAAAACATATTAATATATAAAAGGCATTGTGATCAGCAAGTCTGTCCATCATGAGAAATTCACTTGGACTCAAGTGAATTTGTACAACAACACAATGGTTGCAGACAGCAATGACCTCTCCTGCTGCTGCCGCTTGTGTTAGAAGCAGGTCATCCTCTTGAGATGAATGAGATCAACAGCTCCTCCTTCATTATTCATGCAAGCATACAGTCCTGGATTTAATTGCATGCACTTGTATTTCATCACACAGCTATGTTTCTAAGATTCACATTGATCGTGATCATTCTACTGCCTCTCTCTCTCTCTCTCTCTCTCTCTCTCTCTCTCTCTCTCTCTCTCTAAAACCCAGGAACCTAAATGAGATGGCATTCATTTGCATTCAGAAAACATTGTCTCAAAAAGTTCGGCACTGCTCTTTTCACTCAGTGAAGTTCCTGGGTGGCTGGTCATAAAATTATCACTTCTTTATAACTTGCTCCATTTTAGACCATATAAGAAAATTATTATAGAGTAGCCAAAGGCAGAAATTGGTAGGTGGCTTTCAGTGTCGCTCCTTTTATAGGTTTTCCTCTTGAATTAGTTACCCAACGCATAAGAGGCAGGCAGGGCAGAAGATTTACTTCCATCTGCCTGCAACTTGTACTCCCCCACCCCCCGAATATATTTGTGGTCTTGTCTTCATCTTGGCACAGTGGAGCCTAGAGTTTGTTATATCATATTTTCTTGATGAAATACACCTTACTGCCTTGCAATCTTAGAATCTGACGATCCTGGTTCAATGGCTGTGAATGGCAACGTCCTCTTTTTCCACTGTATGACACAGTCAGTCATTTATTACTTGCCCTGTAACAATGAGCAAATCAAACACCTGAATTGAGGAACTTTTGTGCTAAAGGAATGAGTGCTACGCAAGGCTAGAAGGAATTTATGTGAACTCAGCTCACATAAATGCACGTGCCCACTCACACACACAAAGAAGAAATTCAACTATGGTCAAATGTAGCATCATTCATAGAATAGTAGTGTTGGAAGGGGCCAAGAAGGCCATCGGATCTAACCCTCTGCTGTTGCAGAACACTGGTTTACACCATCCCACTGAGATGACTCTCTAGGTTCTCTTCAAATGTCTCTAGTGTGAGAGATCCTACGGCTTGTCTTGGCAACTGGTTCCAGTGTGATATTGGTCTAACAATTAGGACATTTTAATGGTGTCTAGCCTCAATCTGGTGTGCAACTGTTGTTCTGTGTCCTACACACAGGAATGAGTGAGAAGACGTCTTTTTCTTCCTCACTGTAACAGCCTTTGAGGCAGTTGTAGAATACTATCATATTGCTTCATAATCTTCTTTTCTCAAGGCTAAGCAGGTCCAGGTCTCAGCCTCTCCTCATAGGGCATAGTTTCTAGACCCTGGATCATCTCGGTTTCCCTCCTCTGCACCCTTCCTAGTTTTTCTGCATCTTTTAAAAACCTGGTTGCCCAGAACTGAACACAGTGTTCCAGGTGAGGTCTGACTAGTGCAGAGTAAAGGGGAACTAGTAACTCTCTTGTTCTGGAAGTGATGCTTCTATTTATACATCCCAAAATAGCATTTGCCCTTTTTGTGGATGCATTGAATTGCTGGGTCTTATTAAGTTAGTCTACAACAACTCTAAGGCTCCCCCCACCCTTTTTTTTTCAGTGCGGTTGAACCAAGTATTCGCCATCTTGTATCAATGCATTTGCTTTTTTTCCCCTAGGTGGAGAACTTCTCATTTGCCCCACTGAAGTTCATTCCGCTGTTTTCCACTAGCACTCTAGCTTGTCTACATCATCCTGGATCTCCATTTTGTCTTCCGGGGTGTCAGCTAGTCTGCCCAATTTTGTACCATGCACAAATTTAATTATTGTTTCCTGGACTTCCTCATCTAGATCATTAATAAAGCTGTTGAAGAGCACTGTGGCACCCTGCTCATTACTTCTCTTCAGATTGAAAAGGAGCTGTTGATGACCACTCTGCATGTCCAATTTTGTATGCAGATGTGGATCCACCTGGAAGGAGTTCTGCTGAGCCCACTTTTTGCTAGTTTAATTATCAGGATGCCATTTTGTTGAATGCTTTGCTACAGTACAGGTAAATTATGTCCATGGCATTTCCTCTGCCCATTTGGGAGGTTACCTAATCAAAGAAGAGATTAGTTTAGTTTGGCATGACCTATTCTTAAAAAATCTGTATTGCTTTTTGTTCACCACTGTATTTTCTTCAAGGTGCTTGTAGAATGATTTTTTAAAAGATAATTTGCTCCAGTATTTTCCCAGGGATTGGTGTTAGACAATAGTTCCCTGGTTTGTATTTTTTCCCTTTCTTGTAGATTGGAATAACATCAGCTCTTCTCTAGTCATCCAGCACTTCCCCTGCTTTCCAAGATTTCTCAAAGCTTATAGATAGTGGTTCAGAGAGTTGTTCTGCCAGTTTCTTTATGAATTTAGGATGGAGCTCAACCAGAGATTCGAATTCATTAAGCTCATCAAGGTGCTCTTTGACCATTTGTCTGTTAATCTCAGGCTGCTATGCTGCCCTTTCATCTTGTATTTCTTCCTCTGTAGGTGAGTCGTATTTTCTCTTGTAGTAGACTGAGCCAAAGTAGCAGTTAAGCACCTATGCCTTTGCCTTGTCATGGGTTATCTTTTTTCCATCAGCGATGAGTTGTTGAATTCCCCTCTATTTCATTTGTCTTTTGGACTTAACTGAAGAAGGTCTCTTGTTGTTCTTAGGAAGTCTTATTAGCCTCGGTTCATAACACGCTTTAGCCTTCCTGACTCCAACCTTTTGCTGTCTGTTTATACTCTTCTTTTCTGGCCTGGACTTCCTTCCACTTCCTGCACATGTCCTTTTTTGCTTTCAAGTTGTCTCTCAGTGTTTTGTGGAGCCATGAGGGCTTTCTCTGTTGTCTTGCACACTTTTGGGGTGGGGAGTAGGATTTGCAATAAGTTGCTGTTGTGCTTTAAGTATTTTTTTTCTAAGGTTTCCCATCCATTTTGGACTTCTTTTCCTTTAAAGTGAGTTGCCAGGTGATTTTACTTAACACTGATTTCAATTTCTTAAAGTTGGCCTTCTTGAAGTCTAGGGTATGTGTCTGTCTACAGTTGACTCTTGGCATCTTCATAATGAAATTCCAGAATAGCACAATCACTTTCCCCCAGGGAAACTGTGGCTGCTACTCTGCCCACTAGATTTTCTCTCGTGGAATTTATTTATTTATTTATTTATTTATTTATTTATTTATTTATTTATTTAAAACATTTCTATGCCACCCCATTCGCCAAAGCCTCGGGGCGGTTCACAACATAAAATTAAAATATAATACATCCAAATATACAACAAATTAACAATATAAAATAAAAAGTGGTAAGTATTAGGTCAAGTGCAGCTGTTGCTCCCATCCTGTCTTCCACCTGCTGCTGGAGGAAGGCATCAGCCATGCATGTCAGAAATACCTTGGAGGGACAGTGTTTGGCTGAATAGGGCTCCCAGCAAGTATCAGGGAAACTGAAGTCCCCCCTGATGACCACACCCTGCTTCCTTGCAACTGTGGCCATTTGTTTTTCAAAGTAACATTCTTCAATATAAACTTTAATATTTATTTATTCATTTAGTATATACATAGTCCACCTTTAAGAGTTAAAAGAAATTATCCCAAGGCGGTCTCCAACAGCCGACACACAATAGACATTGAAATGAAATTCAGAGTCACAAAACCATAGTATGGACAAACCAATAAGAGGCAGTTGCAGCGATGCCCCCACCCCAATCCAGTTCAATAAAATGGTAACAATCTAATAATTATGCCTAAAACCATTTCATTTCAGCAACACCAGGGATATGAAAAAATGTGACATGAGGGCTGTTTGAAAGGTCTGCAGTGATGCCTCCTGATATTTCCCAGTTGGCAACATACTCCATGGGAGTTGGGTCAATGCACTGCTTGGCCGTGCAGTCCTATGCTGAGTTATCTGGGAAGATACCTCATTAAACTCAATGGGCCTTACTTCTGAATAGACTACAGCATGGAAGGGGGAACTTAACCCTTCCCTGTGCAGAAGATTCTGGGCCAATTCAAGCCACTCTGCACCATGCCTGTGGCATCCTCACTGCTTAAGTACTGAAAGTATGCCTTTAAATATACCCCAAGCCTCCCCTTTGGGCTATGCACTGAATACGATTGCCAGCAAAATTAATAATGGGTAACTGTGCTTAAAGGTTTGTTGGTCATTACTGATTGTCACACTGATATGCTACTGGAGAGCCAAATGTCTCCTAAGAATGTAGGCAGAAAAGCTACAGATTCTGATTAAGTTCACTCTTAGTAAACTTCTTAGGAAGCAAACACAAAAAGCCCTGCTGAAAAAGAATCAGCATGGCTTTCACAAATGAAAGCCATCCCACACTAAGAACTCATTTTAGAGTTCTTTGAAAGTGTCAGTTCATATGTGGATGGGGTGATCTTGTAGGCTTGTTTACCTGGACCTCTAAAGGTTATAGACAAAGTTCCTTAAAAAAGGCTCTTGCATAAATTTAGTAGTTATGGAATAAAAGGCCCTGTTATGGATGGGTACCTTGCTAAAGACAGAAGAGCAGGGAGTGGAATAAATGGCAAATTCTCCCAGTGGATGGATGTAGACTGTGGAGTCCCACAGGGATCTGTATTGATCCAGAATTTGAAGTAAGCAGTGAACTGGGCAGGTTGTAAAAATTATTTAAGGTGGCTAAAACAAAAACAGATTGTGAAGTGCTCTAAAAGGATTTTGCCAGCCTAGACAATGGGCACCAAATGGCAAATATGGTTCAAAAAAAGCCAGTAGAAAGTGAAGCACACTGGGGCAAATCCCTCTCCAATTTCTCAGTAACAGTGATGGGATCTAGCTTGGTGACTGTGGCAAGAGGATCTCTCAGCTACATCCACTCCATGGCGTTCCTCTGGAAAACTGCACCCTGTCACTCCCAAGACTTTCTAGAAAATAGGGCTTGGTGGAAGACAGCATCTCCACAGCTTCCTGCCAGCTGCACTTCCTCGCCTGACTTGGGAACAGTGTGATGTATCTTTATGTGACATCTCTCCCAGGGAACTCTGGGAAATGTGGCTGGCAGGCAGAGGAGAAAGAGCCTTCCACAGTTGTGACTACAGCAGGACTTTAAAAAAAAGCAAAAAGAAATCTCAACTATTTGGTAAGATAATAACCTTACTATTTGGTAAGATAATAACTATTTTGTCTGATAATATTTTTACTGAAATTTCTTTTCACCATACTTAAACTCTACATAGAGCCATTTCTGAATCCAGTGAGCAAGTTTTAGTGAAAACCAGTGTAGTGTGGTGGTTACAGTGTTGGTCTGAGGACCTGGGAGATCTTGGCCTAACCTACCTCACAGCATCATCGTGGTATAAAATGGAGCTGTGTAAGCACCCATGGGTTCCTCACAAGAAGAACAAAAGCTGGATATAAATGAAATGTAAGAATACTAATTAATACTTGTGGGTTCTGCACGGACAGCTACTTGGTCAGCTAAACTAGATGGACCTCTGTTTTAATCCACCATGATTCTTCTTATCTTGCTATGTTCAGCCATCAAAACCAGCAAAATATCGCAGTCATTTTTCAGTGTTGGGGAGAAATGATAATTTCCGGCAAGTTGAATAAGAATTTTGGCCCGGCATTATATTATTTAATTATTCCCCTGCCAAAGAGCAATGCATTTGTCAAGGTGGTAGAGTGCATGCCCACATGCATGTATTTAATACTTAGATTTACAAGTGCCCCTTCAACCATGAGGATCTGAGTGACAGATAAGGCAGTGAGAGGGGAAACCATTTATTTCAAACTTTAGGCAAATCTACAATTTAACTTAGACAATCTTATTAATAGTTCCCCACAAAGCAAACAATCAAAGTTTGAATAGAAAAAGCAAGCAGCCATGCGTGAGACTTTCCAGACAAAACACTTGGCTGCATTGCAGCTTGGTGCTTATTTGAGGCATCACTCTGTCACAGTGGGAGCATAAATCGGACCCGCATGGCAACCATTTTAGCATCCATGGAAGACCTGAAATTTCTTCATGTCAGTCGAATATTCTGTCTTCTCTTTTATCTAGCAACATGGCAAGCCAAACAAGCAGTGCTGATGAGTGATTTTATCTTTTAATGTATAGCCCTATCGATGTGAAAAACTCATTTATGTAAAAGTTAATTTATTTCTTAAGAAGACATTGCTGAACATTTCTCGAAGAATTCAAACAGTTTGTGTTCCAGAGGCACAATGTGGGCAGTGCACATTGTGAAGGTCAATAAGGCCTTCAAGGGATTAAGTGACAATTTGACCTCAAATAGTTTTGCTGATGCTCTGAGTATCTTGGGGCATTTCAGGGTCCCCTGCAAGATGTGTTTGTCATTGAGGGGTGCTTCCAGAGAGGCAGATACTGATCCTGCCAAGACTGATGATCTGACAGGGATTGCAAAGGTTCAAGAAATGCCACTGCTGCTACTAAGTGTTCTGAGAAAGTTGTGGCAGCTGCACTGAGGAAATTGTACTACAAATATGTTGCAGCAAATGCAACGTATGTCAGTGTGATGGGGTGGTCAAAGGGCTGGACCCCATTTGTCTATGGAGCTCACTGGGTGACTTGGGCCAGTCCCTCACTCTCAGCCTAGCACACTTCATAGGTTTGCTGTGGTGAGGATAAAATGGAGTGCAGGACAACTTTGTAAACTGCCTTGGATTCCTTACAAGAGGAGAAAGGTAGGAGGACAACACAATGTAGTAGTAACAGTAACAGTAACAATAACAATGTAGTAATAATAGGGGTGGATGGCACTCAAAAGGGAGGTTTTGGAGGCGCAAGCCTTGACGATACCTCTAGTCAGTAAGGTGGGGAGGCGGAGGAGAGTGCCGCCATGGATGCAAAAGGAGGTGGTTAGAGGGATTAGACGAAAGAGGAACCTCCATAGGAAATGGGTACTGGGGCAAATAGACAAAAGGGTATACCGGGAGGAGGAGGCCCGTTGCAGAAGGATTTTTCGCAAGGCTAAGGCTGATTACGAGCTGAGACTTGCCAAGAATATCAAGAGCAACAAAAAGGGCTTCTTTCAGCATGTATATAGGAAGAGGAAGGGGAGACAAGTGGTGGGACCACTAAATAAGGAGGAAGGAGATCCGGTGACTGATATGAGGGAACAGGCACAGATGCTAAATGACTATTTTGCCTCTGTGTTCTCCCCAAAGCAGGACGGGGGATATCCGCATAGGAGATTAGATGAGGCTGGGGACTTAGGGGCACAGATTAGAGTCACCCCCCCTTGAAGTTGAGGGGCTCCTCAGGGCATTGGACATTACAAAGGCACCAGACCCTGATGGGTTACGC
This sequence comes from Varanus komodoensis, assembly GCF_004798865.1. NCBI lineage: Eukaryota > Metazoa > Chordata > Lepidosauria > Squamata > Varanidae > Varanus > Varanus komodoensis. Next base: position 19,827,191 of record NW_025335268.1, on the reverse strand, counting down.
CCGAGAGTACTTAGAGAGTTGGCAGGGGTTCTCTCACGCCCGCTGGCCTCCATTTTTGAGACCTCGTGGAGAACAGGTGAAGTTCCAGAGGACTGGAGGGTGGCATCAGTGGTCCCAATTTTCAAAAAGGGTAGTAGAAAGGACATGGGGAATTATAGACCGGTTAGCCTTATGTCCATTGTAGGAAAAACAATGGAAAGGCTCATAATAGAGAGAGATCTAGTGATGCTAGATAGGGAAGGGAGGCTGACAGCCACACAACACGGCTTCCACAAAAACAGGTCCTGCCAGACAAACCTTGTGGAATTCTATGACAAGGTTTCGAGATGGCTAGATGGAGGGGATGCAGTGGATGTGGTATACCTGGATTTCAGCAAGGCCTTTGACAAAGTGCCCCATGATATCCTGGTGGAGAAACTGAGGAGTTTTGGGATTCACCAAAGCACTGTCCGGTGGATTAGGGCATGGTTGACTGACCGAAAGCAGAAGGTAACCATTAGAGGGGAATCATCGGGATGGCGGCCAGTAACAAGCGGGGTCCCACAGGGCTCTGTCCTGGGGCCGATCCTGTTTAATCTTTTCATAAATGACATGGAAGAAGGGGTGAACAGTCTGCTGATCAAATTCGCAGACGACACTAAAACTGGAGCAGTGGCCACAACTAAGGAGCAGGTACTCCAGATCCAAAAGGATCTGGTCAGACTATGGAAGTGGGCAGGAGACAACAGGATGGCGTTCAATGTGGATAAGTGCAAGGTCTTGCACTTGGGGCATAGGAATAGGTGTCATAAGTACAGGTTAGGTGACAAGTGGCTGGAGAGCAGCACTTGTGAAAGGGACCTCGGGGTACTGGTTGACTGCAGGCTAAACATGAGTCAGCAGTGTGATGCGGTGGTCAAGAGGGCGACCGCCACCCTTGGTTGCATAGCCAGAAGTGTGGCTTTTAGATCAAGAGAGGTATTACTACCACTCTACACGACTCTGGTGTGCCCGCAACTGGAGTATTGTGTTCAGTTTTGGGCCCCTCATTAAAGAAAGGATATAGCCAGGTTGGAGTCAGTGCAGCGTAGGGCCACAAGGTTGGTGGTCGGTTTGCAGGGGATGGGGTATGAGGCGAGATTGAGGGAACTGGGTGTCTTCAGCCAGGAGGAGACTCAGAGGGGATATGTTGGCGACATACAGGTATGTGAGGGAATGTCACACGGAGATGAGTAGAGGCCTGTTCTCCCCTGCAGAGGAAGGCAGGACACGCTCCAATGGAGCAAAGCTGAGGGAGCCAAGGTTCCATTTGGATGCCAGGAAGCACTTCCTGACAGTCAGGACCCCGAAGGTGTGGAATGTGCTTCCACGAGAGGTCGTTGAGGCTCCATCGGTGTGGGTGTTCAAGGATAGGCTGGACGTCCACATGGTGGGCATGTCGTGAGCGGAGCCGGCTGGTGCCAGAGGTCAGACTAGATGGCCCGGGAGACCCCTTCTGACTCACTCTGTTTCTATGTTTATATGTTTCTAACAGTAATAATTTCTCTGAAGTTCTACTTGCTGGTTGAATGCTGAAGAGTGACAAGTCAGGGCCAAACAAAACTTGGTCTTCATTGTTTTATTGCATTCAACATATTTTCTTTGAGTGTAGGTAAAATAATAATAAATTCCAAGTGAAAGGGAAAGGGAAACAAACAGAGCTGGGACAGTGGCGGGCTGGAGGTGGGGGGATTCCTCCCCATCTCAAGACTCTGATTAAAAAGTTCTTTTTCAGCTGCAGTTGTCAATGGGACGAAGGCTCCCATCATGAAATATATTTTTATCAAAATCTAGGCAGGGTTGAAAAGGTTAAATTGCCCCTCCCTGCCCCCTCTCCTGCTCAGAGTTCCCTCAGCTGGTATTTATATTTATTTTAAGTGCACAGCAAATGCAAAATCACATTTTGCATCACATGGAGGCCTTGCGTGGATGGGAGTCAAGAACCGATTTGCAAGAAAGGTAGAGCACTAGGAATACAGTAGATGAATGTTTTTGTTTCTGTGGAATGAAGCAGTGCTGGAGATGTAGGGTGTCTTCATAATATTTGGTTTATTTGTAACTAGACAAACACACTGGAAGGCAATCGACTTCCACAGCAGGCAGCGCAGCTATGGAATCAGCTTGGGTTTTTCAAAGCAATAAGATGGATACCTCCAGCTCCCCACCTACCACGCCCAGTCACTTCTAGCTCAGCTAGGAGCAACTCAGCTGCCAACTTCTGTTTGTGGGACTCTTTCCAACCTCCCAGCTCCAAAGTGGTTCCCCCCACTTCTGCCAGCTGGAGGTTGACATCTCAAATGCCTCCGAGATTCTTGGTTATTATGAAAGTCCATATAAGCCTTTCAGGAACACGTAAGTTCTTTTGCCAACTCCTTGTCTCGTCAGCAGTTGCTCCAGGATAAGCCATGTTCCTAGGCTCCGGCGGTAGTGGTGATGATGATGAATTTCTATACTGTCCAATAGCCAGAGCAAAGGTGTCAGTAACTGTAGCCTAGCTACATTTATCCATGCTCTGGTAACCTCTTGGATGACAGTAGCACATTCTTTGTGGGGTTGCCTTTGAAAATGGTCTGGAAATTTCAGGTGCTCCAAAGCAAGGCAGAGGGATTGTTAATGGGGACTGGCCAAAGGAATCATTTTAGGTCAGAACTTTACCATCTGCCCTGGCTGGCAGTTCCTGTCTGGGCCCAATTCAAGTGCGGGTATTAATGTCAAAGCCAATGTGAGGTGGTAGTTAGAGAGCTTGGCTGGGGACCTGGGAGATCTGGATTCGAGCAGCCATGAAGCTCACTGCATGATTTGGGCCAGTGAGTCACTCTTAGCCGAACCTACTTCACAGAGTTGTTGTTGTTGTTGTGGGAATAAAATGAAGTAAACTGCCCTGTAGGAGGATATAAATTTAATGGAATACTTATAATATATGGCTTGGGGCCAGGGTAACTGAAGGATCAGCTCCTCCCATAGATACCTTCCCTGATGGAAGATCCTCCTCCTGTTGAGAAACCCTCTTAAGACAGCTTACATAATCCTGCTGCTTTCCATGTTATCTTCACAATGACAATCCTGTGAGGGAGGCCAGGCTAAGAGTCAGTGACTGGCCAGAGTTATCATGAGCTTTCCAGCCAAGTGGCAACTAAATCCTGGCTCTCCCATTCTGATACTCTAACCACTGCACTGTCTCTCAGTGAAGAGTGGCTCTCGGGCTAAAAGGATGCCTTACCCCTGCAGTGAGAGGGTCCCTGATGCTGGGTGAGGCTCTGTGAGGTTGGACTGTTAGGACAGGGGACTCTTAGAGGGTGTCTGGGGAGCAAAGCCTTGCCTTATCTCTACAACAATCCAAAAGCATGCCAGCTAGGGCAAAAGCTGGATGGGGAATTAAAAGATGTGAATCATCTCACATGCAGGGATTCCTTCCCCTCTTCTGGAAGAGTTTCTGGTGCTTTACTTGAGAAGGGAGGCAGAGAAAGGTAAGCCTAAACAGCAGTTCTCTCAAACATTCTGTCTGTCTTTCCTGAAAAATCTGCCTGTCGGACACTGGTAATGCATTTCTTTTGCAGTGCAATATATGCTTACTTCACTCATTCAAACCACCATGTAACTGCAACTCAGTTGCCTTTCAAAGTGTGTATTTTCCCAAATTTTGCAATCAAACTCTCATATAAAATACATATGTATATATTTTTGGGGAAATATCTGTCAAATAGGCACTGTATTAGCAAAATAGTCTGCAGAAGTATCTATATTTGCCCAATTGCTTGCAAGCATGCATGCATTATTAGAAATGCAAACAGAAAAGTTGATGGGTTTTCATGGAACCTTGTTCTCAAAAAATTGCAACATTCAGGGTAAAATGAACTTAAGACGCGAGAAACTCTCCCACATTAAGACAAGCTAAACTGAAGATTGGGAAAAAGAGACACGAGAGAAACCAAAGCTGACAGTTCCATCCATGCCTAGAAGGCAAGTGGTTTTGCTGTCCACGCTCCTTGAACTTACAGTGCAGGTAAAAACCCCTAGTGTAGCCTGCACCCAGGAGGCCTCTTCCTTTGCAGAGAGAAAAGGTCATGTAGCATCAGTACCTGGAGAGTCTGCCTACCTTGGTGATGCACAGAGAAGACAATGGTCTGAGAAGGTATGTCCAGAGGCGTGATAGAGTGTGGGCTGGTGTTGTGGTTGTCCAGGAGCAGCCTGCTCGCTAGAGGATCTTTTGGTTTCGGTGGATGCCCTGGCTCATTCACAGAACACCTGCTTTGCATGCAGGAAAAAAAAAATCTAGAGAAGGGGGAAGAAGACTACCACCTATAACAGCCTGGAAATGCCACTGCTGGTCCATCTGCAATACCGAACGAGAAGAAACAATGGCTGGCTGTGCCCAAGCCATTTCCCTACCTTTATACATGGCTGGATATCCTGACAAGATATGTAGGAAGGGAGAACTATAAGAGGAAGGCAGGTGGGGGTGGAAAGCAGGCCGCATTTGGGGCTCGCATCCTCAGTGACTCTCTCCTCATCTTCTTTCCCTGCCCACCTCCATCGCTCTGCCTTTCATCTGATCACACTAGGCTTCAATAACCGGTAACACATTAGCCGATGTGTTCGCTGCATGATGCAATCTCGTATTGTTCTGTCAGGTCTTTGATAGTTTAAATATTTTGGTCACATAGATCTTCAAAACAGGGCCTGTAAGGATTTCCGAGAACATATGCCAGAAGGTGGTTTTTAAGGTACACAGGTCTCCATTCCCACGGAGCATATGCAGGGAGATCTGAAATCCGGTACCCCAGCACTTCTGTCCTGAGTCAATTCACGCTCCCTCCTACTCCTGGAGTCTGCTTTCAAGCTTTAAAAAAGATGCTGAGAAGTGAATTCCCTCTCTCATCTCTAGCTGATCTTACGAACAAGCATAGGTGGACTTGTTAAAAGGGTGGAACAGCATTATGAATGTGCTGGCATTATTAAAGCCTTGTGAATATTTTAGATTAGAATGGGTTAGAATAATGAGTAGATCATGACTCTCACCTTTGAAAAATCAGACATCTTAAATTATACCCAGTATTTGTGCTTCCATCTGTTTCAAACTAGAACAAAAAGCTCTGGATGTCTGTGAAGAAAAATGGAACATCTAGTTCCGATTCAGTTCCTCGTAACAACTCTTTTCCTACCTCATTATCTAAATAGTCTCGCAATGTCTGTCAGAAAAGAAAAGATGCTGAAAAAATTATACTGATAAACAGTGGTTTGTGTATCAGGAGACATGAAAACAAATACTGGGAAATGTGGGTGGGAAAAAAGCTTCCTTTAAAAGCCTTTTCAATCTCCTGAGTACTTCAAAAGAGAATCTTTTCAGAAGCAACTTCAGTGAAAATATGAGAAAATGGAGGAGGAAGTACATCTAATGCATCTCTATATTTTACATTGATTGTGTGTCTTTTTTTGGAAGGCTGAAAAGATGTTTCCGAACTTTTGAGAGCAGAGCATGTGTTTTTCTTGCTTTTTTTTTCCTTGTTTCAGGGCAACCATGTGCGCAGACTTCAGGAAGAAGCACCTGGCTGAGCTCCGGGTTCCGGTTCAGGCATGAAGACAAAGGGGATGCATCTGTCAGACTGGATAGTCATGTTCTTGGGGAATCTGAAGTAAAGAGATTTCACCACCCCGGCATTTCGGATCAGAATCAAGGGATCCACAGCCCCCATATTGTCATGGGCAGCACAGTGGGGCTCCTCACAAACCTCAGCCCTTTTCGAATTTTGGCTTCCTCCTGCTCTCCTTCAGTTCAGAACATGCTTTGTTTGTTGAGTAAGACTTTTGGCCAGCACAAGGCCTGCCTGCCTGCAGTGGAAGTTGCTTATTCTATGCCAACTTTAGCAGAAGCGGTGGTTTTTCTGGAAGGGTTTTCTTTCCAGGTATAGGAACATCCGCTAACAGGAAATGTAGGTGGGCAGACACTTGATGCACCTCTGTGATGTCCCCAAGGCTTTTCCTCTAGAGGGATGTGAGGCATGGGCCTGGTTTGTGTTGCCTCACCTGCTGAGGGGTTCTAGAGGGGTGTGACTCTGGAAGGCCCTAGGAAGGTGCAGCCAGGAGGCCATACTGGTTGTTGGGCATGTAGAAATTTGGGGTGGGGGGAATAGAGAAGGAATCTGTTTGTCCCACTCCCCACAACAGCTGGTAAGCAGGAGAGAATGCATGAGAACATCTAAGGCAGCATGGCTGGAGGATAACCCACAGGCCTCTTAATCTTGAAGGGGGAAAAAGGCAAGAAAGCAAGAACAAGGAGCTGCCATTTCTTTGCGCAGGTTGAAAGAAGATGCGCGTTTCCCACCTTGTCCCATACATCTCCCAGCACTTTTCTTGAACATAAGGATGGCCTTGGGTGACTGCCCTTGTGATTTAAGCACACATTTCCACTTGCTACTGCTGAATAGTGATCTTCTGGAAGGAATCACAACTTCAAAGCAACTTGCGTTGGAACCGAGGAAGGGAGCAACTACCCATCTTTCGTTTCAAACCATATCATGCCTACCAGAAATCAGAAGTGCTGAGGAACCATTCAAATAGTTTTGGAATTCCCTGTCCCCTCAGACCTGCTGTTAGGAATCCCACACATCCATTTAACGTGCCTGTTCAAACAACATGCTTATGACCAGGAAGGTCCATAGCTATTGTTTGAGAAGACTTCAGGGCCCACATGCAGTTCCCTGTGCCCTGTCCAGACAGTGGATGCCTCTTACCCAATGTGTCCTTTGGGCTTCAAAACGGCTTGTCATGCCTGTCAAACCAATAACTATGCTTCAAGACATCTAAAGACTGTACAAGCCAAATTCCCTCTACAAAGAACACATGAGCTTTATGCTTAGCCTTGATCTGAAGCTACAAGCTCACATTTGTGTAAACGTACATCATATTGATTGACCACTGATGCATGTTGTCCTCTATTTTAAAGAGCCAGCACCATAGCAAATACTGCAGGCTGATTTTTATGTTTCTTGCCATTCCTTTTAAATATATTTTCCTGAGAATTACATAAGGGTCATCTGGTTGCCACATTATAGAAGGAATAAGCAGCTGCATCCAATAAGTCATTGTGGTTTACCATATTTCACTAAAGACTAGCATTTATCTGCTTAAACTATAATTAAAAATCTTATTTCTCACTGGGCTGAAAAAGGTACTAATACCTTCTTTCTTCAGGTGAGATTTAGAATCACCATTGTTTTTCCAAAGCGATTTAATTTCAGGGGATCCTTCAGGTAGTTATTTCATCAAACCATCCAAGCTAGTTACTCTGTGTTTCAGTTTTCATTCACTTGCATTTATTCAAGGCAAATTTTGTTTAGAAGAATGTTGCCCAATCCACAAACTTGATTGGATCCATCTGTTGCCTTTTTATTTTTTCTCTCTCTCTACTGAAACAGCTAAGTGCTGCCTTCATGATTGTTTTCAACACTATTCAACTTTAAAAAGGCCTCAGTGCGTATTTAAATGGATACTTATCCCAGAGGAAATGCATAATCAAGTTATCTCTATTTCAAAGATCATCTACTTCCTACTGACAAATATAATTTTGGTACATAACAAGGTTCTACTGCTTTTATCAGGGGAAAGGACATTTTCAAATGCTCTTCTGAAATTCTAAATATTGCACATTACTTTCTGGAAGTTAAATTTTATCTACGTTTCAGTGGATTGATGGGTTGGGACAATTAACCCATAAATAAATAAGTATATTTGAAAACTCATTTGAAGCCTCTCCTCCACACACATACACATTTTATTTGGAATTGTGAACATGATGGCATTAGAAAGAAATAGTTATCCCTACAAGAAAAAGTATAAATGTAGACTTAATTGAATAATGGATAAGGGGAATGGAAAAGCCACCCCTCAGCTCACTCCAGTGAAAACTTCTGATGTTTTGCTTGCTAGAGAACAAGGAACAATCTAAGAGAGACACATTGGAACCCAAGATCTCTCTCACAAAGCACATGAACTGGAACATCCCTAATAATACATGTATGGTCCTCACCATGTTTGTCTGATACTGCTGGATTCTTGACATTATGTTGACCTTAAAGATATGGACAGGATATAGGAAGCCTTGCACACATGTTCAATCTCCACCCATCCTGGCTTCCACTGGATGGACTGGTTCTCGTTTGGTGTGTATGCCATCTAAAAATGGCAGTGGGTTATTTCACTTGACAAAGGTCCACCTTCGCAGATGATGCTTGTGAGAATTACTGAAAATGAATGCCTGGTGTGGTGGTATGCACATGTGCTGGCCTGAAGCCAATTGTGTTGTCCTGCCCTTGGAAGCAGTGCTGCCTTCAGAATTTGGAAGGGGAAAGCCGCTTTCCAAATGTCTTCAAATTCTGCTTGAAAGGAAACCCCATGGGGCAGGTTTTGGATGCCACAGTGGGCTGCAGGAAAGAGGAGAGAGGAAGAGATTTCCATCACAGTGGTGACGTTCCACTAGCACAATGCTAGATTTGGTCCATTTTAACGTTCTTCCAAATTATTGGCTAATATGTTTGATGGTTAAGAAGCAATCCAGAAATCAAAGTTGTGAGCTTTCAGTGAGGCTGGGTTTCTATTTCAGGGAAAGAACAGGCATTTAATGACAAAAACACAGAGGGTTCTTTCTTTATTCTTACTATGAACCGCACGGTTCCCCCACAACCCCATTTACCAAACAGAGTTGTCAAGGCACATAGTTTAACTTGTTTTCTACAAACTAGATTGCCATATGAGCATCCTGGAACATGAAAATGTATGAACGCATCTTTACAAATGCAATATTTCTGGCTGACAGTAATTGAGTTAGGCAAAAGCCCGTTTAGAAATAGATTAGCGCAGCCCAGAGATAAACTACCAGGTTCCATCTAAAAGAGAAAAGGGCAAGGTTTGGCCCATAGGCAGGACGTTCTCCACGCCTGTTTCAGAGCAACATAGCAGAACAAATGTACAGAATCGGTGACCCAGTGTTAATAATGTCATTGCAAAATCTAGCAGCAGACATTAGCCACTGTGTAAATTCTAAATGCTGGCTATCCCAATATTGCAGTTGCTCATTATTTCCAGCAATTTGTAAAATAAGCAATTACCCTTCTCAAAAAGACTGCAGAGAGTTCCATTAATTTTAATAACATTGGCCAGCAGAATACTGCCCAGGCTTCCATGTCCCGATTCTCTAAAACGTCTACAATGTCTTGCGGAAAAACACAAACTGCAACAGCCTGAACTAATATGACAACTTTGAGAGGTAAAGCACCAAAAAAGTCACAAAGTATGTTACGGTTTGATTTGGAGTAAGCAATTTGAAGTGTAATATATTCAACCTTTTCTGCTGAAACTGATGTAAATATAACCACATTTATTTATGTGCATTGTTTGCAGTGAAGGTCTCCACCCAATTTGTCTTGTATGGATTCACTATTTCCTCTTCCATCCTGAGTGGAAAAGATAGTTAAGTTGGTTTTCTCTGAATAGATCAATGTAACTCTTTGTTTGGATCTTGGGCATCCTAAATCAGTGGTGTAGTGGAGGCAAGGCTTACAGGGTCAAGGTGCCAGGACTTTCTTGTCCCCAGAGATAGTGATGAAAATCTGCCCAGGATCCTGCCATACCATCAGGCTTCCCTGATCCCTTGGAAATCAGGGCAGTAGCTGGAGAAAAATGGGGTTTTCAAACAGCAGGACCGTGCTGTGAGGTCCTCCTGTTGTAAGTCAAAGTACTGGGGATGGATCAGCCAGGACACAGCCTTACAGCGAGGGTCCGAGGACCATCTGGAGGGCAGGAGATGATGGCTCAATAGCAAACAGGCACAGATTAGTACCTGGGATGGCATGACATGCTAAAGATCAGCAAAGCTGAATGTGCAGGATCTCTTCTTCTTCTTCTTTTCACTTGTATTGCCAGAAGGTGACTTGTTGGACAGATGCATAGTTGCAGATGCCGAATTACTATATATTTTCACTTTAAAATGGTATCTATCCCAAAGAAGTGTGTTTACCATCACAACAGCAGAAGCAAGCTCCCTTGAATCATGAATGTGCTATGATTTAATTGCGTTGGAACTGTGAACCTGCACATGCTCGGAGCCATTCTTCTTTAAGGCAGGTTTGGCAAACAGCAAGTAGGAGCAGTTGTAAAGCATGGAATGGATGGGGGCGGCAGGAAAGAAGAAGAAATGTTAGTTGCATGCTTCAACAACAAAGTAATTCATACAGGCATCGGAAAGGGAAGGGGCATAAAAACTGGATCTAAAATTATCTAGTTGCAGCATTTGCACTTTCCAGAATGTGTATTTCATAAGGCATCTATGTCAGTTTAGGACTCAACGTCAGCTTAGGAATGAATACTAACTTGTCTGTAGTTATGAATATGGGCTTCTTAGAGTTTTTGGTGGAGAAGCTGAGAGAGGAAATAGGCAAAATCCCTGAATGAACTAGTGCCAAATATATCCTTTTTGCATTTCAGTTTCCTCTGACAAAGCAATTTATGTCCCCCCCTCAGCATGGATATATATATAAACCTGCCAGTCCAAAAGCACTTCTGATGAAGTTGTCTATAGTCGACAAAAGCTTGTGTTAAAATAAACGTGTTGCTATTTAAGGTGCCACAATACCCTTTGTTTTCTGCTGTCACAAAACTAACTTGCTTTTTTGTTGTCACAAACTAATGTGGGTAGCCCTTTGGAGATATGACAGGGAACTTCGTGAACTTTTGTGCCTCTATGTTTTTCCATAAAGCCATGACTTGGTTTAGAATATGCGTCTTTCCAGCTATGAATGCTCACTGTTGGGCATCATAACTTTCTGCTTCATTCTGAGTTGTCATTATGATGGTCAGTGGCCAATTTGCAAAATAAATTTGCTTAGAAACCTACACTCAAAGATTTGAATGGTTATGTGAAACTCCGTCTTCACCATCTCTTCCCACTAACAACACACAATTCAGGTAATCTTGCACTAACAAGGACTTCCATGAATAATACACACATACTTATGAGGTGAAGTAATATTACTCAGAAGTAAGATCATTCTATGATCTGCAGTAAGAAACTACATTTGAAGTAAATAGATTGTTGTCCGACCTGGTGGTCAGTTTGGGCCAAGCCATTTTCAGTTCCATAAGTCTTCAGGTGACAATTTGGGCAAAGGCGAGTAAGAGTTTCAATCTGTTGTGCACATTCACTATGAGAGAAATGCAGATCTGACAATCCTGATCTTGGTCAGGTTCTAATTTTTACAATGCTAGGCTCATTTCCCCCCAGTTTTGCTTTGGCTTCTGAGGCTTTACTCCCTGCAGAGAAATGCATTTATTTCTGTGCACATTATTCAAAGGTTTATGTTCTTATCTGCAGGTATCCATTGACTAATGCTTGACTTATCCATTGACTTATTGTAGTGGACAATAAGTGGTCCCCTTCCAGTGTGATCCCCACTGTATCCCCCACTCCTGTTTTTTGTTTTAAAATGAAGATGACAAATTCAGAGTTGTTGACAGTGAATAAATTTAACTTGTCCCCATAACCTTTATTTTAGCAGAGGACTGCAATAATTTTAGGAGGGGTTGAAACTGGCCCGTGTTTCCCAAAGGTGGCTAAAATGGGTTTGTGCCCATTTATGATATGTACATATTTTTGCCATCTGCATATTCCAAACGCACACGTTTTAGGTTCACTTTTTGTTTCATTTTGCAAAATGCATTGCAAACTCAGAAGCGTATGGATTTCTGAATGCAAATTGTGATTGTGTCCAGATTTGGTTCTGGCAGGCATGAAATGGGTAACCATTTAGTACAAGTCTGCAAATTTCTTATCCCATACATATCTCCATGTGCTCAAGTACTGGCATATATGTAGATAAACAACTATGAAGGAAAATGGCATCTATCTGATGAATATACAGAATTACAAAACTGTAAAATTATGCAATCCCTACCTTAACCATGGCCTCAGTGATCCTCTGTATGAAGGATTTCAATATTTCTTTGTGGTTGTTGATGGTCTCTGCATTTCAGACACTCACAGTAATATCTGCATTGCCATTCAAAACTGTTGTGAAAAATAATACCTTTCAGTATTTTCTTGGAAAAAGCTAAGTAGGGAGATAAATTCATCATTAAAAAGAGGATTGCTAGCATCCTCTTTTGTTGGAAACATCCTGACACACCTGTTGTATGAAAATACTAGGCTGTAACTGAACCCGGAGAAATAAAGACGATCCAAAATGCCAAAGAAAAAGGACATGTTCAGTGTTTTCCTATTTTCACCCTGCACTTTCCATTGTCTCAGTAATAAGTTTCTATGATTTGCTTCAGATTATTTGTTGCTGAAAGATGGAGTGGTACCTTTCATCATATGTGCTAGTGGCAGCATGCTGGAAGATGGGACTGTCAAATGAAAATCACATGCCAGCTACGATCCAGGATGGGGGTGGGAATCCCTTCTTAATGCCACAGCTGCTCTTGTGATGTTGGTACATCTTGATTGTTACATTTCTGCCGCAAGCACCAAAGTGAAGTTTGACAACAGGTTCCTGAAAGGTCCCACCTGCTGCCTCTCGCTGTAAAAACAAAACATAAAAATAACAGCAAAAAAAGGTCTTTTGTTCTTCAAAGTGCCAGCAGCTTCAGAATATCTTCTGACATAGAAAGATATGTCCAGGATGTCATATAGTATCAAACATTAAGGATTATTTTACGGCAGTGAAAAGAAGCAGTGTCTTAAACAGGATTTGAGAAGGGGGATGAGGAATTCCTGGAAAAGATGTGAACAGGAGAGGTATGAAATTAGCAGTTCAGGTTGATATGTGGGCAGGCTTATAGGGTCAAATTTATTTTTCACCAGGCCTTCCTGCTCCCCTGCAAAGTCCGCCCACTAGTGCTGGGTGTAAAATAGTGACTCAGGAAGGTTGATACGAGCACTGCAGATACATGCTCTGGATTTATTTTCAGTGCTGGAACTGAAGATTGACAGAAAATCCTCTGCACATAAACCTACTCCTGTTTTCCCACAAGCTTTCTTGATTTAGCAACCTAATTTATGGGTTGTTATGGGTGTTAAACCATTGAAAGCCAAACCCTCGATTGTTCATCTACACCAACTCACATGAAGATCTAACAGCAGATCCAAATGCATCTTCTGCTCACCTCTTACATATTCCCAAACACGCTTTGGAAGAATGTTGTATCTGACTAGCAGCTCTAACCTGCCCAAACAAACCCCTTCTCTGACCCCTCTTCCTGGTAAATCTCATCTTATTGGTGTCATATGGAGTACATTCCAATGTAATACATTAAATGTTTTGCAAATTCCTATGAAGTTCCATTCCACCAAGAATATCTTTAAACAGAATGTGACTTCCAAGAAAAGATATATTTGGCTTCCCTGGTTTCTCCTACATGATTGGGCCCATTTGTTGACTTTTGCTACATCTTGGTCTTTTGGCTGAGATTAAACTTTTGCCCCTGGTCTGTTTTGGAATCTTTGTGCTGGGATTCTCTTCCCAAATAACTGCATTGGATTCTCAATACATTAAAATTGCGAAGGTATCTCCTACAAGGGCATCAGAAAGAATGGTGTGATACAGGACTGCGCATTAGTTATAGCTTGATGTATTTGCTCATGAAATATTAGCTCATCAGGCAAACCCACCCAGTTTGGCAAGAAAATACTTGCTTGGTAGACTTGGACAGGCAGGCAGATTTTGGATCATCTAGTAGGTCCTGAGTATAACTTTCTGCTACTCTGTACTTTGCATACTAAATATAATTTGCCAGCTATAGACAAATGGCAATATGTGCTGTTGAAACATATGTTAGAATCTCCTTTAGAGCTTCAAGGCCCTCTTTGGTTTGGGAAATACTGCTTGAGGCTAATCGGTTATACTAACCCACTCACAATTCATGTTTCAAATATCTGTTATTCATGGATAAATATGAAACACATCATCTTAGGCAGGAATTGAACAATAAATTGTAGTAACCTCTTTTGCCCAATCAATGGATTGCTTCATTGGCATCTACCTCAGAAGGGGAAGTGGATATTTGGCTATGCTTATTTCAGCCAAAGCTGATGTTCAAAGGATACTGGATGCAACAACATCTTTCAGGCTAGGTTTTGTCTAAAGCAGCCAATTGTGGGAGGTGCAATACAAAAAACACTTCTTTTACTCGTGCATTTTGACCATGTCCAATGGCTGTTTCTTTTGGGGATAAGATAATAATACGCATAAACTCTGTGATAGAAAGTCCTTTAATACTCTTTATATGAATACATGTATTTTGCCTCTCAGTTCAACTTCCTTCCCACCTTGGAAGGTCAATGTAAATGGATTCACTGTGCCTCTTTGACAGCTAAAAGACCAGTATGACAACATTGGAACGACAGATGTCAGCCTGCAATAAAGCCATGGACTGAAGACTTAATGAAGCTTTCAGTTTTGAATGGGTGGATTTTAGGTGTCATTTATGAATGGACAAATACATGGATATCTGGGTTGTCTTTACTGAAGCCTACGTATAATTATCACAAATAATAGTTGTGTAGTTTGCTATAGAAAATATGTATAGCAGGGGTGTCCAACCTTTTGGCTTCTCTGGGCCCCTTGAAAGAAGAAAACTTGTCTTGGGCTGCACATTAAATACACAAACTCTAAGGAAAGCGGATGAGCCAAAAAAAAAAAAAAGTCTATGCATAATTTTTGTGATATCTGCCACCATAGGTAAGCAAAAAAGTCCTCACATAATGATCCTAATTATGCAGCACCCTGTTCAGAGACTCTTTTAAAATAGTCAAGCCGGTCCCAATTTTGTGATCACTAATTTAGAAAATGAACATACCTATGTAATAAAACTTCATTGATTTTTTTTTTGATATTTTTGTTATAAAAGTAAAGGGAAAGAGAGCAACATAAAACTAGTGGAATATTTGACTTTGTATTTGAGAAACTAATGAGTCAGTATCTGGTTAGATGGAAATAGGTGCAATTCTCAGTGAGCTCTCATCTGATATTTTGGTTCCAATTCTACTCTTATGGTGCTTTATTCTTGAAAATAGTTGCTCACAACTGTAGGTGCTGCCAAAAAGCAAAGACATGTATAAGGCGTGATTGTGAAGCAAGGGATATTTGTTTCTGAGAATATAGGACCTATAAAAGTCCATGATCGATTTTTTAAGATGTCTGTCAGATTGCAGCTCTATGTATTCCATTTGCAAATTGGCAGGTAACGTATTTATGTCAACTGAAAATGGAGTTGCAAATATATCAGTAATGCCCCCCCCCCCCCACCCAGAAATCTGGAAATCTCTTTTCAAATTCTTGCATCAAATTGAAAAGCAAGACTGCATATTTTTTGCTTTTCACAGGACTGTGTTTAGCTAACATGTTGAAATGTGTAAAATTGTTTGCAATGCAAGGTTGAAATATTATTGATAATAGCTGCGTTTCACTTGCCAAGTCACCATGAGCACATGTAACATCTGATGGTGTCAGTTTGACTGTCTGCACGTGGAAGATAACACACTGGAAGATGCACTTGCCATAAAACTGAAGCCACACATGTGTACAAATAGCATATGCATGTTTATTTTATGTGATATTACAATACAATATCGTTGTCTACAATGTTCACACTTGAGAACTGTCGTGCCTGACGCCCCGACAGAGGCAGCACCTCAAACACCCAAAGAGAGAATCAGGCATCAGAACAGGAGGACTCATACTTGAGGCCCTGTGGCCAAGTGACCCTCCCACAACCTGGCTTGGGAGTAGCTGAACAGAGAGCCATCCCTCATCCTGACCCTTTACCCCTTGGGCAAACAGCCAAGCCTCTGCCAGACCACGAGGGCCCCGAGGGAGAAGGCACTACAAGTTCTGCCCCTGAAGAGCATGGGCAGGATGCCTCCCTTCCTCCTGACACCGAGTCTCATGAACAAGACATAGAAGACGCAGGAGGCGGGGTAGATTTGTCTCGCGCGACTCTTAGACGTTCCTTACACCGATTGGAACAAAAGGAGGCTTTGCCCCACCTCAGGGGGGAAAGGTGGGACAAAGAAAGCTAATCCCACGTGGGTTCCCCGAGGGACGTCACTAAGGAGGTAGCAACTGCCTTGTAAAGACCATTGCAATAGAGCTTATCTGTAGCGTTGTAAATCTTGTAGATAAGTAGCAATAAAAGACTTTAGTTTATTGCCTGCTAAAGTGTGGGTTGTTTATACTGTGAGCTGACACTCACAACAGAACTGCACAATCAAGTTACAAAAATTGCAAAAAAAAAATCTCATAATATTTTAAGTAAGACTACGATTTTGTGTTGGGCTGCATTCATAGCCATCCTGGGCCACATCCGACCCGCGGGCCATGGGTTGGACACCTCTGATATAGAGGTACATATTATATATGTATTCATTATAATACATTCACTCAAAGTTCACGTAAGAAAACTGCAGACTTTATACATTTATTCCTTATTTTTGTTTTGATTTTGAAACTCACAATAACAACAATAATAATGACTTTAATCATGATTATTCATTCTCAGCATTCCCAACCTCGTAGCTGTGCCTGACTTTCACAATTCCGGAGACTCTCCACCCAGAGTCTGGGTGTGTTCCCTTGGGCTTAATTCAGCACATGATTTTTTAAAAATGGCTACAGAGAGGGTACATTTGCAATGTTTCTCCATATTTCCCAAGGTTCACAGCATCTCTCGATTGTGGTGAACTGTGATAGAACACTGAGAACTGTAGGAACTGGACATGGTACAATAGGTGTTCTCCATTGTTCATTCTTGGTCTGGAAAACTGAGCACAGATGAAGTTGCTTATGGTGGGGAATTTCATTGTTACACAGGTCCTGCTGATCTTGAATTCATTTTTCCGATGCTCAGTGGACATCAGAAAAAAGAAATTACGTAGGGAAATATGGTAGGAAATACATGTATTTACCCTGGAGTAATTGCACAGAAGACACTGGTGGTTCTGTTCATCACTGTGCAGAATGTTGTGTCTGATGCTCAAGGCAAAATGAGGTGAAAGGGACCACTGAGACAGACAGACAGACATTCAGAAGGAGAGTTAATCTTGAGAAATAAATATATACAGCAGTGGTAAAAGCAAGCTCTAGAAAAGAGAATGGAATGACTCCCTGGACGCAGTAAAAGCACCACTGTCCTCCTGCTATTCTTAAAGGCAATTGACAAAGAGAAAAATATGCAGAATTAGATCATTGTTTGGAAAAAAAGTCCAAAGCCACAGACTTGTGACACCAGAGGGCAATCTTCTCTTGTGATATGACTAACAGGACAGAGATAAAGGCCTGAATATTATCCATCGGATAAAATTTCCGCCGTCCCACCCAACCCCCTTTGCCCCCTTTGAAACATGCAATCCATAGTGTAGTCTGCCGAGTTATTGTATCAACTTTAATGCTGTAAAGCTTTGCATGATTTGTAGTGGTCAGTTGCACAAAGTGCTTTTGTTATCACTGTTATGTTTTATGGTAAATCATGAGTGCACTGTCAGCAGATGCACAATATTGGACAGATAAAACTGAAAATCTCAAGTGGGTGCATCCTCAAGATAAACACACCATTGTAAAATGAAACTTGCCAGCCCTCCCCTCCCCTCCCCTCCTTTTCTTTCTTTCCTTTCCTTTTTTTTTAAAGCACACAAAAGATCCGTAAATCCTGGCTAGGTACTATAGGGAAACCATGGCAACCTGACTGTACATACTACAGTGCAAATACAGTTTTCGTAAATGTGAATGACAGAAAAGCCACCACGGCCATTGTCAGGCAAGCTGATGTACCAACAAAAACAAAATCCCATCCACATTATAGGCAGGGTGCAATTATTTCACCCCTATGTCTATAGGACTTCCTTTGCCCCATATAGTCCTTTTCCTTCATTCAGTTTTTAAGCACATTTTTGATGGGGGGCGGGGGCAGAAGGAGCAATCCATAGAAAAATAGCTGACTTCTAGCAAAGCTCTGCAATGAGACCTGTTGATCTGCATGTTGAGCAGGATTTGGAATTCCTGGGGTGATCCCCAGGTATGAGACAGAAGACGTCGAGCAGGGCTAGGCTCTGAATTCGCTGCAGTGCAGAACGTTTTCCTGCACTGGAGTTGGAGAAATCACCTATTTCTGATGGGTTTTTACTGGAGCTTCATTTATAGTAAAGCTGTCAACTGAAATATTCATTTCAACCTGTTCAACTGTAGTGTTTCTGCATGAAAGCCTACCATTGTGATGGATTTAAAAAAAAGCCCTTTCCATTTAAAATGAGCGATGAATGGAGATCCATTTTATAGGTTCACACAGCCCTGTATTTTTACCCATTTCTTCAGAATTTTCCAGGTGAGCTAGGAGCATTTCTAATATTAATTCCAGAACTGGAACATGCAGTTTGCTTCAGGTTTCTATTTCTTCCAACTATTTGCATTTTTATTCCTCCTCACCCTGATGCTGAGGCATGTATGGGTAAAGCACTGCAAGAGAAAAATAGTAATGTGATGGAACATGTTATTGCATCAAAATTCTTTTCATGTAAAGTTTTACTGATATTTCTGTGACATCTTGATTATTGATGAAACCTTTTACAAAAAGAATCTTGATCAAGCCATACCTAGAATTACAGAAAAATTATTTTGGGGTAGAGCTTAAAAACTGATACCCATTTATTGGGAGGGAAGAAAGGGGAAAGATGTTAACAGAGCAAGAGGAATTAAAAGTTCCAGGAATCTACAGGTACAAAACATGGAAATGAAAGGTTAAGAAATTGGACGAAACAACAGAGAGAAAAATGATTTGGTTCTGCTTAGGTAACAAGCCCATTTAATTGGGAACACTTAAGTTCTGGGAGAAACTCAGTTGAGGAGAATTTCAGGAGCATCCCTTTGAAGTTCAGAATAAACTCTAATAATCAAACATCAACTCACTTGTAGAAGGCAGTGCTAATATGAGAATTTCCCCCACACAAAGAGTATACTGTCAGAGTGATAAACTTATGTAAGATTGTGTTTCTTCTCCTATGAACTTGCAAATTACAACTCTTGACTCTTTGAAGTTGGTTGAAAGCTCTGAGGACAGATGGGAGGTTGATTCTTGAATCTTCCCATGCCTCATATGGAATCCCCAAAAGTGGGATCCTCATATAACCCCAAAAGAGGCTTGCATTGAAGAAAAGCCCAAGCAGAAAGTTAAGCATCCACCTTTCATACCCAAGGAAGGAACACTTTGTACTTCCTTAGTCATGGGTGATTCTTACCCAGCAACAGGCCCCGCTCCTTTTAAACCTGACACCAATTTCAGCAGAAACTTTTGTTGCAGTATTTGGGAGATTAATGCAGTAGGAAAATCAAATAATTTTCAGAGGGCTGATAAATTTGAGATTTTTGGGGGGTGGGGACTTTGTAGCGAGTATTGCAGTATCTATAATAATGGCTTTCTTTCCCCTTTTTTCTTCCCCCAGTATTTTTTTTTCTTACATAACATGGAGCGGCAGCTGGCAGGCTGATAGGCCTCTAAGTTCCCCCACATAGCCTCATTGAGAAAAAGACATCATACCTCCCGTATATTTGTGAGAATAGCTTAACAGAGAGCTTTCCAGGGTTCTGAATTCTCAGCTCCTTTGCCGTACCTGAGCAGAATATCCACATGGGTCTCAGCCTAGAAAAAAAGAGTTGGATTTGAGGCAATGGGCCAGTGTGACATAGACTTTCCCAAGCATCATTGCCTTCTCCAGGAAGTCTTACCTTCTCGTGATGTGTCCAAGGTACAACAGCTGCAGTTTCAGCATTCTTGCTTTCAGAGAAAATTCTGGCTTGATTTGATCTAGGACCCACTTGTTCATCTTTCTGTTGGTCCAGGATATTCACCAACCTCTCCTCCGGCACCATGTTGGGAATGCTCTTCTTCCTGTCAAGTTTCTTTTCTGTCCAGCTTTCACACCCACAAATAGTGATCAGGAATAGAATCATGTGGAGGATCTTGGCCTTGGTCTCCAGTGAAATGTCCTTATGCTTATCTTTTCTAGTTCCTTCATTGCTACCCTTCCAAATTTTAGTCTTCTTAAAATTTCTTGACTTCAGACTTCATTCATATTGATGACTTAACCATACTATGCAACATCTTTCACATAGTTTCTTCAAGTTGTGTAATTCTTCTGATTTTTGTCTTCTTAATGCTCAGCTGCAGTTCTGCTTTTGCACTTTCTCTCCCTACACTCTCATCAGGAATAATTTCAATTCATTGCTGTTTTCTGCCATTAAAATGGTATGATCTGCATATCTTAAATTATAGCCATATCTTCTACCAATTTTAACTTCTTCTGATATGTTCTCCATTCAGATTTAACAGATAGGGAGGTAAAATACACCTTTGTCTGACACCTTTTTCTATAGGAAACCATTATGTTCCTCCACATTCTGTCCTAGCAGTAGGCTCTTCTGCACAACACTGGTTATGCATCAGGACAATGAAGAGCTGATGCTCACCTATCTGTGTCAGGACTGTCCATAGCTTCTTATCATCCACATAGTCCATTGCTTTGTTGTAATCTATAAAGCATAGGCTGAACTTCTTCTGAAATTCTCTGGAGCACACCAGTGGCCATTTTATGTATTTATTTATTAGATTTATACCCTGCCTTTTTCTTACAATAAACTCAAAGTGGCTTATATCATGCACATCCGGCTGCTATCAAGCTCATTTCCTCAACAACAACCTGTGAGGTAGATTGGGCTAAGAGTCTGTGACTGGCCCAAAATTGCTCAGTTGATTCCATGGCCAAGTGGGGACTAGAACCTGGATCCCCTGAATCCTAGTCCTTTGCTCTTATCCACTACATCACACCAGCTGTCTTGTATATGCATATTTGCAATAAGATCTTGAGTACCTCTTCCATTTTGGAATCCAACTTGAATATCAGGCATTTCTCAGTCCAAACATGAAAAAGTCTTTGTTGCAACACATTGAACATCACTTTACTTACATGGGAAATGAGTGCAATCACCCTATACAAGCTGTACTCTTGCATCTCTTTTACTATTGGGATTCACACACACACATGCATACATATGAGCATGCATGCATGCATATATACACAAAGAGTCCCCCCAAAATGTATACACACCTCAGGAAAAGAAACACTTGTATACATATTTTAATACTAAATTTATTGAGACACCATGAGATTAATACAAGTTACCTTTGGCCTCTACAGTTACAAGAGGTGCTCAAAGTGGTGGCCATTAGCCAAAGTGCTCAAAGTGCTCTTCGAGATTGCTGCACATGTATACATTTTTTGGCAGACTCTGTGTGTGTGTATAACATTTCCAATCTGTGGGTCATTGCTTTGTTTTCTTTCTTTGTTAGCATATCCTTGTTATGATTTGGACCAATTCAGTCTCTGCGACAGCTTGGATTTTTTTTATTTTTTGGTGTGTGGAGGGGTACCTGCCTTCTCCAGCTGCCTTATTCCTTCCTAGTGCTTTCAGAGAAGCTTTCATTTCACTACATAATATTGCTTCTGATGAGTCTGTCATTCTTTTATCTTTTCTGTATAGTTCTTCTGTACATTGTTTCCTCTTTCTAGTTATTTCATCCTGGTCACATAGCATGTTCCTCTGTTGGGCTTTTCGCATTCCTAATGCAGCTTTGAATTTACCTTTGATTTCTTGGATCTTCCTTAAGAAGTCTCTTGTTTCCCCTCTTTTGCTGTTCTTATCTATTTCTTTGCAATGGCCATTGTAATGGTTCTTTTTGTTTCTACATGATAGTTACTGAAAAGTTGCATTTGGAATTCTGTCCCTATTACTGTCACCTTTCTCACCTGTCCTTAGCAATTGTGAGTGTTTCTTCTGTAAAGATCAAGGTTTCCTTGTCCCTTTTGCGCTGCACAAATGGGTTTTTTTTAACATTCTTTCCCAATTAAGCTGCAGGGATAACTTAGATCTTTCAGAGGCTGAATCTAAAGGTTCTAGAACTTAAACTAGGTCATGGCCATGCCCTGACTACCCATTCTGATCCAGGATGAGCTCGTGAGTGGGAAAGTTTGAAGAGCTGGTATTAAATAAATCAGAGTCTCTTAATACTGTTGAAGGGTATTTTTTTAAGTATTGGCATGAACTTGAAAGCAAGAGGGATCTGAGAGAAGTTTGTTCCAATAGGGGACTAATTCTTATGCATGGTCACAATAAGACAAGGGGATGGGAAAGACCTCACCTCACACCTAAACCTCATATTTCATTTCCTCAAATTTGCAGTTCTTTCTGTGCTCTAGTATGCTTGGTGGTATCTCAGCACTAGTTTATCTTCTTTGAAGAACCTGTTTTGATTATCATGGAGATCACCAAAGAAAACTGCAAAATAGCTGAAGTCGTGACCAAACCCAGTTCTAAAATAGATCCAATAACCATGGAAGTGCAGGATAAGAGGTTACAATTTGTAAAATAACCTCTTCATTAAAAATTCCAATGTACTGCTTTCTAGGTCTGTATGATACATTTATGAAGCCAAAGATTATGGTGCATTAAAACCTTTGGGTCATCTTGGGCAAAGCAAATATGTGTCCATTTCAGAAGTGGCTTTTATAGATGAAGCTGAGGGGCTGAAAAAGGTTTAGTCTGGGCTGAAAAAGGAAAGAAAAAGAAAGGAAGCAGAACTCCCTTGTTCAGGACTTTGAGGTTGCCTTCTCTGGGCTCATCAAAGGCTTGCAGGAATCTAGATGGCTTCACTCTCAGAAAGCTCCTGCCAAAATGCATGCATGTGTGGAAATGTCAAACTGTTCATAAGGAAGGGCCCAGATGGCACTGGTACTCTAGCAACCATTGGAACCAATTAAAAGCCAGCTTACTTTTAATGGAGCAAAACTTGGGGCATTATACCATTCAAAAATTGTGACATTGTGGCTTTTTTGTTTGTTTGTTAAGTCACAAAGTTGTGCCTGACCCATCATGACCCCATGGACAACATTCCTCAGGGCTCTACTGTTCTCCACCATCCCTTGGAGTCCATCCAAGCCCACACCCACTGCCCCAGTGACTCCATGTAGCCACCTCATCCTCTGCCGTCCCCTTCTCCTTTTGCCATCAATTGTTCCCAGTATCTGGTCTTCTCCAGTGAGTTGTTCCTTCTCATTAGGTGGCCAAAGTATTTGGGTTTCATCTTCAGTATCTGGCCTTCTAAAGAGCAGTCAGTGTTGATCCCCTCTAGGACTGACTGGTTTGATTGCCTTGTGGTCCAAGGGACTCGCAGGAGTCTCCTTCAGCACCACAATTCAAAGGTCTTGACTCTTTGGTGCTCAGCCTTCCTTATGGTCCAACTTTCACAGACATACATTGCAACTGGGCTATCATGGCATAAAGCAAAAAAGTTGCAGGAAGATTCTCATGCAATGAGAATGGCAATTTCCGGCTGAAAACAAAAAGGTGGATAACCCTCTATCAGATCCATCAATAGACACAGAAGCAGGAGAAGCAGTGTGACATGGTGATTAGAGTGCTGAACTGGGAAACTGGGAGATGCCCACTCAGCCATACATCTCACTCATACATCTTGGGCCAATCACTCACTCTCAGCCTAGCCTAGCTCATTCTCAGCCTACTGCATCCCACAGGGCTGCTGTGAGGATAGAACCAAGTGGGGGAGTGATTAGGTAAGCCTTGGATTTCCTCTAGGGTGGGCTGTAAGTGTTAATTATTTTAATGTAATTTTATTTTAACTGACCCTATTTATGGTTTTTGGTTGGTTTACGTTTAAATTGTTTTATCCCAATGCTTTTATGTAATATTTTGATGGACTGTGTTTTTACATTTTCATTATGTTGTTAATATGTTTTGAATATGTTGATTTTGTGTTATTGATTTTAGAATGTTGTGTTGCTTTAATTGCAGTAAGCTGCACAGAGTGCCCAGGTGTGGGCTATTGTAGTGGCATGCAAATTGAAATAATAAATGTAAATGTAATGAACTTTTTAAAATAAACAAGCTATCTAAAAAGAGAGAAGCACCATACTCATGACTGCCAATATTTAAATGACTTTAATAACTGTCAATAGAATGAACTGAAATGAATAATGGTCTAGAGGAGAGAGACTGATAAATATGCAGGTAAATAAAGGCAATTCTCATACAGAACATTATTTTTGACAAAACATTGAATGACGATGCATATAAAAGAGCTTTATGACATCAGAAACATGACTGAACAATAAAGCAATTAAATTAGGTATTGAAAATAAGACACAGAATTAGAAGCCAAATTTGTTATTTACTGTCATTAGTACTAATTGTTCCTCACAAAACCCAAGTTAGACATCTGCTCTGCATTAGAAAAAATACAAAAATAAACATCATTTTAAAACAAAAGAAAAAAGCATCAATATGACAAATGCTGGTGAATATGATCCTTGCCAAGTGTCAATCAGTTCTTCCATCCTTCAGCCATATTGGATGACTTCAGATTTTAGGAAAAAAATAGTATCTCTGCTCACTTTCTCCATGTCATAAATAATTTTATAAACCTAAGTTATGCCCTCTGCTTACTTACTCCCTAAACTAACATTCCTGAAATATGCCCTTCCTCCTTCCTTGCTCCAGTGCCCTGATGATTTTGCTTGCCCCTTTCTGTGCCTCGCCTTGTTCTACAATATGCCTGTTCTTACTGTTAATGGTGGCACCCACACCCCACTCAGCAATGGAACCCTCTGGGTGAGGCTTGGCCAGTCACTGTCCCCCACTGGGCCAACCCCTCAACCCCTCTCCCCTGTGGTGACTTCTAAATGCAGCTGCTCTCATCCATTTCACCAGAAAAAGTGGCCAGATGGAGAGGCGCTGAAGTACTTTCTGGCTATGCTGAAAATAAACTTTCCATAACTAAGGCAATTCCCTCCTAGACTCCACCCCTTACTCACCCTCCAATTTTCAGGGACATTTTTGTTCCTTCCCTCCATGACTCGCTGAATAATATTGAGCCCAAAATGTTAGCTGAGCTTCAGTAATTATAATCTGCTGAGGTTCATTTTTAATATAGCTCAGATGAGCCAACTGCTTGCTGCACATATCTGTGCACACAGGCCCCTTAAAGTTCACTTCTTACTTGTGAGCACCAGCACTGACGGCTTTGATCTAGGAATGTGGAAGAACTGATGTGTGTTGTCTGGTTTGCCTGTTTTACAACTAACATATACAGTAGTTCTAACCATTTACATTCCTTTAGGCCATATTGATATTGTGTGTTATATTTTTTGTTGAGAACCGTGCAGAGAGCTTGAGCTCTTATGTGGTATAAAATAAGAGAGAGAGAGAGCGAGAGCGAGAGCGAGAGAGAGAGAGAGAGACTTCCTAGCCTAATTTGCACTTCCCTGACTGGAATGTAGTAACGGAACACAACTATCCTTTTGACTGCACACTTCTTGAAATTTGGAGATGCTGCTTCTAACTCCAAGGTTGACCTAAAATAAGTTTTATTTAGGGAAAGTTTTGTACAAAATGCACATAAGGAAATTGAGTACAGAAATATTATTAGCAGTAGCAGCAGCAGCAGCATCAATAGTAATAGTACTAGACTTATATCACTTCCTTCCTCACAAGGAGCCAGGATGACGAACGACCCATATAAAACAGTGCAGCATAAAAACACCATTTAAGTAAAAACTCTAAAACTACAAACATCACTAAATAAAACAGCACCTCCACTAAAGCAGATGAAACAGTTGGCTAAACCAGTGAGGCCTGTACAAATACATGCATCTTTAGCTGGTACCTAAGGAGCAACTGCATTAGGGATTGCATATGTTGTTAGAAATTTCATACGTATATAACCTTGCGTGTATTTTCTAACTAACGAAACGCAGCCTAAATTCTACGACGTGGGGCTGTGCGTTCTGCCTCAGGGTAGGACAGCCTTGTGACACTGTATGGAGATAGGGCAATTAAATCATGGTTCCTCCGTGCAGTGTGGAAGAAATTGGTTCATTAATTTCAAATCCTTGCTTGCGCCACCCAAAATTTAAGGTGCACAGAGAATTGCTGCATTACTCTCCCAGGCATGGGTAAAAGGATATAAGCAAAAGGAAAGATACACAGGGCACTGTCTCAGAAAAAAAGCAGTCCAGAAACTATTCTAGACAAAATCCAAAACGAGTGCCTTCTATTGACAACATTTTAGCAGCCTACAAACGACAGCTGTGATTCCACAACTCTTCTGGAATCCATTTACATGAAACTTCCAATGAACTCTCTGATGAAAATAATTGAACGCAGTCCCTTTATCCTCTCAACAGGATTGTGTTTGCATTGCATCTAGAAAATTGCTGCTTGGTGCTAATAAACTGTATTAATGATCAGCTCTTCAATTGCAATTTTTGTTTTAATCAGTACAATAGACAAAGTGCTTGGGTCAAAGGCCAGCAAATCTGTGGTGGTGGGGAAAAAATGGCCCTGAAGGACGAAAAGGCATGGCATGTGCATGTGTGTGCGTACACACACACACACACACACATTTAAAAAATCTCTGGTGAACTCGTCAAACTCAAACAACCTGCTCCTAGCTCTGAAGAAGCCATTTGCACATCTATATTCCTCCCTCTCCTCTTTACTCCTCACCCACCTCACCATTTTTGCTCAAGACAGTCTAAGAAAGCAGCTTGTATAAAAGCTTTATGGGTCTTTCAGAGCTTAGCAGGAACTTTTGCCTATGGCAAAAACAACACTTTGGTGCCATAGACTTACAGAATTCAAATGGTTTTCTGACTTCTAAGTGTGTTTTATTACATCGTGGTTGCCGTGTTGGCCACCAACACTGAGGGATGCAGTGGTGTAGTGGTAACTTTGAAAAGCTGGTGCTCATCTTTACAGTTTCTGTAACTACAAACCCAAGAAGAATCCTAAAAATGCAGGCAGTTCTGTTGTTCTGTGTTAACAAACTGGTTCTAGCTGTTTATCTTCACCAGGAGGAAGGTTTTTGTAAACGCAGTGGGTGTTAGTTACCTATTCAAGACTAAGCCACCTTCAAAATCCTTTGCCTTCCAGCAGAGGACAATGCAATGAAAGAAAATTCATTACCCTTACCTATTCTGAGAAGTGCAGCTAAGCTCAGAGGGAACAGGGAGCGATAAGTGGGGCTGGTAGGTGTCGTCAGTGGTCCTGCTTATCCTAAGGGGAGCGGCATCCCTTTGAGTCCTGAGTCCATTATATCCTGGAGCTCTGGAGAAGGTCCTATGAGTTCAAGCGAAACCCTGCTCATTTATACCGCTGCATGTTTTGCACTACTCACAGTAATGAAAAGCTCCCAGGACAATAATTCAGAGGATAAAAATGGTGGTGATGGTGACCGTGATTCTTTTTAAAGAAGAGAGCACATTGGAGATTGTAGCATTTGTGGTAGTCTACGGTTTCTTGACAAATATGCAAGGTTAACACAAGAGTCTTTCGGGTCTTAAAGAGTCTTATTAACAGAACATGAGCCAATATTTTCAGAAGGAAGACACAGTGAATTCAATGAGCTGACGCCCAGGTAAGTCAGAATAGGACTACAGTTTGGTTGTAGTATAAACTTTTGTGGAGTATGGTCCGTTTTACCTACAGCAAGGAAACCAGAAGCGGCTTGTGCACACTTTATGCTTACCAATCAGCCTAAGAGCAAGAAAACATTAGACTTGGCCTGCTGAATCAGACCAAATTCCTACTCCCACTGATTCTTGCATTTGGTTTTCGCCATGGCTAACCAGATGCTTCTGAGAAGGCCACGAGCAGGAGGGGAGCCCAAGAGTGCCACCCCCACCCCTCCAATGTTCCTGACCAGACAATATTGAGATGCACTCTGCCTCTGATACTGCAGGAGGTAAAATATACCCTTTGGGACTAAGAGGCAGAGGGTTGCTGGGAGGAGATCCACTGCCCCACATCTGGTACCCAGAGATGTGGACCAAACTGTGCTCCCAGTCTTCCACTCACCTCACAGCTTCCCAACTGGATTGAATGTGGCTTGTCATGAACCATGGTTGTTGTTGTAACATGGGTTTCCCTGTTGTCTGAACCCATTCGCTCTGACAGTTCCAATATCTCCCCCCCCCCCCCCCGCTTCTTCATTAGTTCACCCAGACATCTCTTTTATCAGCCTTCGCTGAGTTGGCGATTGTCATGTGTCAAAATGTGAGTTTCTTTCCCTATTCAAACATTTGAGAGAGATTTCTAAATCAATGTTCTCCTAAGCATTGAGGAACTATCTACTGTCTGTTCCACAAGAGGGATCTGTTTAATGAAATGTCTAACAGCACATCACAATAACTTGGCCTAATCCTGGACTCTGGACAGAGTATATCTTGGAATCCACTCTTTGTAAAAGGTTCAAAGGAAATATAGAGAAACAGAAGTCAGAACTACATATATTTTCAGGCTCAAAAAGATCTGTATAACATTGCATCAGGAACAATTAAAAAACTTAAAAGCAATAAAATGCAAAATTTAGCAATTCCTTCCATCCCTGGTAGTCTCAGCTATGCTGGGAAGGAATAAAAGAGGAGGAATAAAACTATCCAAGTCTCATTCCTTCTTAAATCACCTTGGCATTTTTGTGTGTGTCATTGCTCTGAAATTCTCTTCAACAACAAACAAGAATTATAACCATGAAATTTTATCCTAAGGGGAAGGGAATGGTCCCTCTTCTCCCACTGCATAATACTGCAGTTCTTCCCTAGTGCACTTTGCCATCTGGCTCACAAGCTCTTCAGGCTATTGAAATGTATTTATAATACTGCATTAAAACAAGGACAACAACAAGCCTGAGCAAACAAAGTGTACACAGTGCTTTCCCCCCTCTTTTAACCTATTATCATATTCAGCAAAAGGAAATGCAAACTACATTTAGGAATCTTTTTCTGTGAATGGTTTGCCTTTTTGGGAATCATGGCAATGCATTTTTGGTTGACTTGTTAAAGCCATTGAAGGTTCTTTTAGTAAATAGCCTCTGATAGAAAAATAATATCTTATTAGGCTTATTTTATATTGTAGGCTTATTTTATATTGTATATTTGTAATTTATTTTAATGTATATATTTTAAAATGTTATGATGATTTAACTTATTTATTGTAAGCTGCCCCGAGGCTTTGGCGAATGGGGCGGCATAAAAATGTTTTAATAAATAAAATAAATAAATAAATAAATAAATAATATATTTCTGAATAAACTAAGGAAGAGTCTTGTGACACATTGAAGAAGATGGCATTTCTTCTTGCACACAAATTCGTAAACAATGTCCACTCCATTAGATGCACAATGGGCAGCATCCACGAAAGCTTGTGTCTTAATACATTGGATCATTTTTAATAAGTTGCCACAAGCCTCTATGGCAGCAGGGCTAACCCTCTGGAAGTCTCTCTTTGGTCCATGGAGGGAACACACTGCATTTGGCATTAGCCGAGTCTGCCCAAGTACACCTCCCTTACTAGCTGAACGGCAGATTTCAGTCCATCGCACATATGAATGTACATTCAATGACTCCCAACGGGTAAAATAGGAAAGCTGTCTTGATTCTCAGCACAGCTTTCTTTCATTTCTTGTAGGATTAGGCAGCCCCGAAGTAGAGGTACAAATCTAAGGAGATTTAAGCCCCTTTAATTGAATGGAATGCCATTTAAAATGTGTTTCATTTCTATTCCTCAGTACCTTAAGAACAGTGACAGAAGCTCTTTGGCTGTATGCGTTTCATGTCGGCAAGATATTGCATCCCACAGTGACATTTTGATTTAGGTTCTGCTATGAAGATATGTCATTAATACATTAAAATTTTATAGTCTTATCTAGGCATGGTTCTCAGGAAAAATATGTATAGGATGGTCAACTTTCTTGCATCCCAGTGATGTGTGAGGGATTCACCTAATTCCTTTTCAGACATTTAAATGTCCTGTAAAACTGATGTTTTGAAAGATCTCCCCCCTCTCATCTTCTCCCCTACATTGTATTAGAAGAGGAAACGTCCACACCATGTTTGGTGTTGCTTAACAGGAAGCAAAACTATTGTTTCTTCCACAGATAATGTTTCCCATTAGCCTGTTTATAATGCAGCTTGCTCCATCTGTGGCACATATTCTTGTGCTCCTTTTGACAAACGAAAATCCCAAAATGTATGCAATGAAAAGTATTTCCCATCTTAAATTGCCTTGATAGGCATAAAGCCTTAATCTGAATGTGATTCCTGAAAACATGAAGATGTCTGTATATAAAATTTTCAGATTAACTTTTGCTGACAAAAAAAGGCTATTGCCTGGAAAGGTTTTGACACGTCAGACAATATAACCAGTATATGCGTAACCAATTTTTTTTTTTTTTTGTTAGCCACCCAGTGAGCTCGGATTATTGTGTGGTAAAGACATGAAATATTGATTGATTGATTGCATTTATATACCACCTCAATAGCCCAGAGGGCTCTCTGGATGGTTTACAGGCATTAAAACCCCAAGTACAATATCCAGTCCTAAACAGTCCTAAGTGGCTACACCACGACTGAGTATAAAATGCTAATAACCAAAAGTGATTGAATCTACAATACTATGTACATGAATATGTGGTCCACTGGCCAGACGGAGGAACATATTCCACCTGCGCCCTTTTCCACCATGGCTAATCAGATGCAACATGGGTAACCCAGAAACAGGACATGGGTTCCCACAATGATATTTCCAGATGGTCTTCAGAAGCATTTTGACTAATATGCTGGAAATTACAAATAGTTTTCATGACCAGTGGTCACTGAAAGCTTCATCCTCCATTTGTTCGGATAAATTTGTGGAGATCACAATTTGTGGTAGAAATCACAGTCTGTCTACTGTGAGAAATGGGTCCTTTTGTCAGTCTTGATGTTGTTTTGAATAAACAAAATCCAGATTAGTTCTAATATTCAGAATGTAAGGGAAATAATGCATGTTATTGGACTGTGGCTCCATACTTCTGGGAGCAAGGCTCACTGAAAACAAGGGGCTGTATCCCTGCTGAGTGAACTGTTCACTTTCCACGTGTTCAGAAGCTTTCCCAGAACGTTGATCTCTGGAGCACTTTATAATTAGCTCTCCATAATACAAAGCCACTCCACGTCTTTCCGTCATACGACTGTCTACTTTAACTTTCAGGAAGTTTAAATGAGAAAGGTAGAGTTGCTGAAAAAGCAATGAATCACTCAAGCTGAACTTTAACACCCTTTCAACATCTAATTAGTTGAATTAGAGCCACTTTTCAAGAGAGTCAATCAATTCTCTAGCTTTAGCTGCCCCAATGGTTTTGGAATTTGATGATGTTATCGTTACTTCAGAGAAGGTACTCACTTAGCATGTTAATAAGTGAGGGTTTTTTACTACTCTTCAGTTGAACTAGGCAATATCATAACCTGAAATATTATCTGTGGAATGCAGTCTCCACTGGGGCACCCCTGAGTCCTCATCGAGGACAATGGCGGGACAGACTTATCACCCTTGCATGGATCAAGAGAATTACTGTCAACTAGTCTTATGACACGATTTGTAGGATCAAATGTAATTAGGAGGTCAGAATCTGAATAGAAATGATACATTTCCAAATGCAAAATGCTGCATTTAATTTCAGTGCTCGTATAAATTATGCTGAGATGAGAGTCCCACCATGAGGTCGAAACAAGAATCCATTCTGTAATGCTAATCCTGATGATCAGCCTGCCACAACCTTGATCAAACTTAAGCCAACCCACTTAACATTTAAAATGAAAGCCCTTGCTCTGGGACTAACATTTTATTCTGGAAACACTGAGGCGAACCGCACGTTACATTAAGATGCTATAAATGTGCAAAGCACGGTATGGCTTCCTTTACTCATCAGAAGCAAGAACAACATCAGGCTCAGTCTGAAGGACATTGCCATGTTTAAGTCTCATTTGAGAAAAGGGCATAACGGCGGACATTTAAATCCCATTCATGTTCCTGGGATTTAAACCTGACTAGATTACTCTGGAATGGGGCCCTTCATTGTGAAAGAAAACTCGCACAATCAGATGAGAAGAGATTGCTGTAGTGCAGAACCTTGAAGATAGACATTGTTCTATTTCTTTCTTTCTTTATTTCTATACCACCTGTAGCCAATGTGATTTACTCATTTTTTCTTATTTATTGTTTTAGCTTTGATTGTACTTCTATTGTTACTGATTGTATTTATTATGACTATTTATTTCTTATTATCTATTGTATTACTGATTGTACTTCAATTATTGTTGTTGATTTTAAGCTTTGTAAGCAGTCCTGAGATGTTGTCATGAAGGATGGAATAGAAATGTTTTGAATAAATAAATAAAAGTATAAAAGCAAAAAAATATACTAGATAAAACAACATTAACAAGAATTAAAAATAATAAAATAGCACTTCAAAATACAATGAAAATGCAATAAAGAGATCCGGCCAAGAATAAAGGAAAGGCACCTGAATAATTGCATCAGGCCTCTGAACGACTGGGGAGATCTTTCAAAGCCCCCACAAAGAGGGCTGCCTTGAACTGGCACTGAAAAGATGCGTTTTGTCCGTTGGTCAAGCCCACCTCTCAGCCCTGCTCTTGTCACCAACAGCCCCAGGAGCACTTTGAGTTCTGGTTCTCTGCTCATCTGCTCCTTCCCTCCAAGCTTTCCTTTATCCAGGGAATCACATTTCATTTCTGCTGCCAGCTGCCCCCAAACCTATCTCCAGGAGCAAGATAAGAAACTCTATCTAATTCTGCCCCCCCACCACCTCCAGCCTCTGTGCCACCCCTTCGTTGCTCTCCGTCAGGCCTTCCCTCACACGTACCCTCCAATTCTGCTTTGGAGCACTTCCCTCGTTCTTGCTCCTGTTGTTTCTTAGAAGCAGACATGGGCATGCAACTCTTAAAATATAATTATTGTGAAACCAGGCTTAGTAGCATGCTATGCAGATAATTCTTGACACCGAGAGAACTGTCCTGACTACCAATTTAAATTAGCTTGGTAAACACCATGAGGCATTTGAACTTTAGTGACTATAGGAGAGATCTACTTAAAGCGGTACTGATGGAGTGTGTTGTGCGTAAATGAGGTATTGTATGAATTACACGAATGGGATGCGATAATGCCAAGGCATTTAATGGAAAATGTGGGGCTTATGTTAGCTTTGCTTTCCATTAACAGGTCTAGTTGCACTAAACTTGTGCTCATGGTTTGAATTGTTCTAAGTTCTATTTTAATTTTTTTTGTATTGAATGGTTATGCAGTTTTTCAGGTATTTCTAATTTGTGTTTTATTTATTGTAATGCATGAATTGTTGTTATCAGCTGGAGGGGCTTCAGCTATTGGGCATGATAGAAATGAAATAAATTACAATACTATGGTAAAGTGAAGTTCCAGTAGGCTAATGGGGGGATGTTAAACAGGAGGATGACTAGAAGATGAGGAAAGATCATATGGCTCAGGCTTGACTCTTACATGCACTAGAAAAAAAGGAGAGCAAGAGAGAGATGATAAAATAATCCATAGTGTGGAGAAAAGTGGAGGGGAGGCATTGTTCTCCCTCTCCTATAATACTAGAACCTAAACCATCCCATGAAGCTGATGGGTGGAGGCTTAGGGCAGATAAAAGGAAGTTTACACAATTCACTGCCACGCAGATTTGCTGCCATGGGAAGGTGGGTGGCTTTAAAGGGGGATCGGACAGGCTCATGAGGGAGGAAGCTATCAGCTACCAGCCTTGCTGGCTATGTGCGCCTCCTTTAGCAGAGAAGCTTTGCCAGTTGCTGAGGAGCTCTTGCATCCCTTTTGCTTGAGCGATTCCGGGGGCAGCTGCTTTGTCACTGTGTGACTCCAGTGCTGGACTGGATGGACCATTGGTTTGATCCAGCATGACTCTTCTTATGTTCTCAACCATATCTATAGGGAAAGACTGCTACATGGGACTACCATGGAGTCAGTGGGGTTGTGGCAGGCGTGTGTAGGCTTATCTACTGCACTGTAGCTAGTACAGTATAACAGTCGCAGGTGGAGCAGGAACTTCTACCGTTGTAGGTTCTTTAAGCACTGTGCAATCCCTATGCATGCTGCACACGTGGGAGGTGGTCCATGTCCAGTCAGCAGAAGCTGTGTAGAAATTGGATGCTTCATGCTTTGCTGCAGCAGGTACTCTCCTCCTCCTCCTCCTCAATTGCTAATTTTATTTCCATACTGCCCAATAGCCAAAGCTCTCTGATCAGTTCACAACAGTTTCTAAAAAAGGCAAAAAAGAGATGCAATAAAAATAAAGATACAGATACAGTAAGGCACAATACAAAGTGCCAGTAGACAAATTCAAAAAAAATTCCAATATATAAAAAGGTAAACAGTGTAAATATCGGCAGCAGAAGCCCTCCTCCGGGAACCCTCTGTGAAAGATATTAGGAGGCAGTGCACCCGGAGGAGGGCCTTCTCTGTGGTGGCGCCCCATCTATGGAATGCGCTCCCCAGAGAGGTCTGCCTGGCACCGTCATTATATG
Source organism: Varanus komodoensis (assembly GCF_004798865.1). Lineage (NCBI taxonomy): Eukaryota > Metazoa > Chordata > Lepidosauria > Squamata > Varanidae > Varanus > Varanus komodoensis. Next base: position 19,792,675 of record NW_025335268.1, on the reverse strand, counting down.
TTTTCCAGCTTTTCAGTACCAGGTTAAGACCTTTTTATTTCCTCAATATTTTAATAAGTTTTAATATGGTATTTTTAATTTTCTATTTTTAACTGCAGCCAGAGTGGGTCGATTTGTTTATGTTGATTTTTATGTTGACACTTTGTTATAATTTATTTATATTGACATTTGTATTTTATTATGTAAGCCATCCTGAGGCTTTTTCAAATGGACGGCATATAAATATCACAAATTAATAAATAAATATCTAAAAACAATTTCAGTAAAACTAGGCCTGATTAAAATGGGCTGGGGGAGTTGAACTGGGTTAAAATGGAGCTGAATTGTGATTCCCTGGGTAAACTCCAGTGGAGTCATTCTCTGTCCATGGTGCTTGATAGAAGGAGGATTGTCCTTCCCAAGCGCACTCGATGTGCAAATGTTGAGCATGACTTGGCACTCCACCATCACATCAGCTGCATTGTCTTTCTCCACATCCAGAAGCATGTAAATGCAGTGCTGCTGTGCTTTTAAATGGCCAGAACTGATGAGGAGTAGTTAAAGTTAAAGTCTGAGCCATGGTTGAAGTACAAAAACCTGCTAGCTGAGAATGAGGGATGCACCAGGACTCCGCTTAGCATAGGGAGCACTAGAGAAGGATGAACTGATAGTCACTTTTTTGCCAATGGTAAATTCCAGAACTGAGCAGTGCCATGGCTTCTTTCCAGAATGCCTGTGTTCATGCCCATAAACTTGCCGTCATAGTGCCATATGTCTGGACCATCACGCTATGAAAATATTTTTGTTTGTAGGACTCTTCACCACTCCTGGATGGACATCAAATGTACTTGTACAAAGAACCCAGGGCCCTCAGCACCTGAAGGAATCCCAGCCCACAGACTCAAAGTCCCTTTCATGTTCTTTCTGTCATCCTCTGCCCTTCTGGTGTCAAACAGATAGACCTCATTTCAGAATGCACACCACTTCGCTGCAGATTTTGCTTGTACCCGTCCTTACTCAGTTCCTTCAGTATTGCAACTGGGCAGCCACCAGCTGAGAGGGATGGTTCAGCTCAGTGTCCTTTGCTAAGTGGAGAGTTGGACCCAGTGGCCTTCTGGCCCCTTTCAACTCTATGGTTCCATGATTCTATGACACAATAACCCACCATGCCTGATCACCTCTGGTGACTTGTCACTCATCCAAATGAGGTCATAGGTTAGGCTTGTCAGAGAGAGGGGGAAAAAACCCAGTCATGTCACATTTCAGACAAGAGATTATGAAAGGCCCTAATTTTCTTGTGTATGATCCTCATCTGTGCAAGTTCCTAACTTCTACATCCTGAGCTGTGAGGAGGCAAAAGAAGAGAAAAGAAGACAGCGGCAGAATGGGAGACAGGCTGGGCTTGAAAAAACATAGAGTGAGACAGAAGGGGTCTCCTGGGCCATTTAGCCTGACCCCACTCACGCCATGCCTACCATGTGCGTGTCCAGCCTATCTAACATGTTCTAGAGCCAGCTACTCATTACTAGCTGCTTAATGAAAGCTACTTATTACTGCAGGTCTTAGTTGTTGCTGTAATGGTCAGTGTAAAGAACTGTGTGTGTTTCTGTGCGTGCGTCCAAGATGGTACAGCAATAATAATGCAGCCATTTCCCCAGTTTGTCTTGTCAGTGCTTCACTGTCTTACATTCATTTCTAACCTCTCTGATGCACCATTTATCTCTCATGCAGCCCTGCTGCTCTGTGCTTTCAATTTTCTTCTTTTCCTTTCCTCGCTTTCTCAGCCAATGTTTGTTAAAAAACCTTGTGGCTTCTGTGTGTCTGAGAGCAAAATGCAGAGCACACTTCCTCTACCACACCAGTGTGATCCACTGGCCTGGAAAACATTTCTCTGGACATGCACCCACCTCTCCCTTTTATTGCCATCTCCCTCTATCCATAGCATCGACTGGGTAGATTCCAAAGTATGTCAAAGTTAAGCGGTGCTGGTGATACTTAGGCAAGAATGGATGAGTGAAGAGATGGTTACGGGCATTCAGGGGCTGATAACAGCAGCCACGGGGACCATGCGACACAAGCAGGTTCTGCATTCTGATGCAGAATGCTAGGAAATCATCCACGGGGGGTGATAGTGCCATTTTGCAGCTACACACGCAGTGCTGTGGGCACTTGCAAACATATGAAACAGCTGTCACAGAACACAGTATCGCAAGGGCTACGTTTAAATGCAGGGGACCTTGGATTTCACAGCCCCAATTCCGATGAATTCTGAAGGTGCCTCAGCTGAGGCATGTGCATTGCAGCAACCTCGGATACCCAGCGAGCAAGCAAAGCATACATTGGGGCTATCATGGTTTGCCTCCAAGCTCCCTTCACCCTCAAAAGCATTTAGGGGACTAATCCTGGCCATCTAAATGCTTCCACATCCTTGGAAAAAGGAGGGGCTAAAGTACCATCTGGATTTGGTGGAACCTACAGTACAGTGCTTGAACCCTCATCCCTTATCTCCCTGCCCCAGTCTGTGGCCTCCAATTCAAGTCTTGAACGTGGTGTTCCATCTTTGTGGCTTCAGAAATTGCAGAAAGACCCAGGCCAGCTGAATTGGCGGGGCGGGGGGAGGCACCAAAAGTAAAGCTTCCCCTACAATTTTGGAAAGCTTGTCCAAGATTTTATCTACTGGCTGTAGGACTCTGCCCTTAATATTCGTGCTTTTATTGTTGCAAGGCTGTATTGTTTTAATAACTTTCAGATATTGGATGGTAGGAAACTGTAATAAATAAATGAACGGTCATACATTGACTTGATATATTTTAATCAGATAAGGTTGTATATAAATGTTAATAATAAACAAGCCACCAAACTATAATCAATGAAGAAAAGTAAATGGGAGAAGGTCTAGGGAATTTCTCCCTTCCCAGAGTTGTACATTTGTGCCTAAAACATTTGTTAGAATCATCTTGTGCCTCCTTCATTTTCAGCCTTTAAATTAATATTATTTCTCTACGTTTTCAATGATTAATCAGTAAAAACAGCTAGTACCAAGAATCAGACCTTATAGCACTAGAGATTATCAGTCAGTGCAAAATTAAGTTAGAAAATGGTTGATTTCAGTGAGATGGGTGGTGAAATGGACCTGCATATGAGGTAAAATGCAAATTCCAGTTATTTCTCCTCCACTGCCTTATATCCTTCAGAAGTATTAGTGATGTAGTTTATGCCCTTTTATTTCCTGTCTTTGTATTGCTCTAAAGTTACTGTTAAGGAGAACTCTGTTGTCTCATAAAATAGAATTAGATGCAATCTGGGAAAGGGTCTAATTTTAGCTCAAGAAACTCTTTGTAATCAGGATGCCTGAAAATTGATGGTTCTTCTATTAGAAAGGGGCAGAATTAAAGGCAATAAACCAGGTGAATGAAATTTTATTAAGTGTCTTTATCATTCTGATACTTTGAGGATGGGGCTGTCATAAGAAAAAATAGCTTCTTTGTCTTCACTGGTTCACTTCCTTCCGAGCTGACACTAGCTGTAAACTTCCCATTTGAGGATGGGAAAGGAGCTGTTTTCTGCTTGGATGAGCAGTTATGACAAACTTGGCAACTTAGATGTTTAAAAGTTTTTGGTTTTGCATTTTGTGAAACGGGGATTGCCATCATTTTCAGAGAGTTGTGATCCGTTTCCTGTTCTCTTTCTCATCAAGATCCCCCAAAGGTTCACTTGTTTCAGTTATGGGAGTGAACACAGAACTTTCAGAAAATATGTGAAATGTTGTCTGGAAAACTCACCTTCATTTCTGCCTCCAATAAGTGGCTTATTTCCTGCCATTCCCATGCACCTTCATGGGCAAAACAGGTCACTTCCTGGGAACCATGATCCTAGCCAACCAGAAATAAAGTTGGGAGTGTGGTTTAGGGAACAGGATGATATTTGTTCTGCTTGAGTTGCAACACAAACTTTGGGAATGTCACACCATCAAATCAATCAGCAAACAGAAATGCTAAAATGCTAAGTTATAAACAACAAGGTGATGAACATGTAAAAATAGCTAATTTGGTGGGAGAGGCTGGTACTGCATGCATAGGGCACCTCTCTCCCGTCATGGAACTCCAGGTGGCTGCGTGGATTCCCAGGTGGCTTCCCTTCCAAGCATGACTCAGCCCTGGACTGCTTCCTGTGAGTTCAGTGGAGAGGCTGCCTTGCCTGTCTTCGGACCATGCCCTGGGATTGTGTCCTGGGTTGACCTGAACGGAAAGGTACTTCTGCCTTTTCTGATGCATCCCGTCTGTGGAGTCCCTTCTCCTGCTGTTCATGGCTCCTTTTCTGAGCACTTGCTCCTGCAGTCGGGCTGGTTTTCAGACAGTGCTGGAAACAAGCAAGTAAACAGGCAAGAAACCCAACAACAACCTGAAGAAATAGAGGCATGTGTAATGCTTGGGCAGTAAGTTGAAGGGGAAATTTGTCCACTTTAAGGGTTGGAAAGTTAATGGAGGGTAAATCTCTATGCTTGCTCTGTTACTGCAGGTGCATAGATGTCCCCTCCATTTACCACCTTCTCTTAAACTGACATTCATTTCCTCGCCATTTACTGCCCAGCCATTAGATGTCAATATATGCTGACGGGGACTGGGCGTTATGTTCACATGACTCCAGTCCTCCGTCAGTTTCACTGGCTTCCCATTGAAGTCCGGACCCAATTCAAGGTGTTGGTTATGACCTATAAAGCCCTGAACGGCTTGGGTCCTGGTTATCTGAAGGAGCGCTTACATCCATATATGCCTGGCCACCCCTTGAGATCGGCGGGAGAGGCCCTTCTCTGGGAACCCTCCGTGAAAGAAATTAGGAGGCTGGGTACTCGGAGGAGGGCTTTCTCTGCAGTGGCGCCTAAGTTATGGAATGCGCTCCCCAGAGAGGTCCGCCTGGCGCCGTCGTTATTTGTTTTTCGGCGCCAGGCGAAGACCTTTTTATTTAAGTGGCATTTTAACTGTTAATATTATTGGATTTTATCTGGCCAGGGTGGTTTATTTTATATTGTATTTTTGTATTTTTAATTTAATGTTTATATTTTTTAATTTAATATTATAATTATTTTTTAATTTATTGTTGTAAGCCGCCCCGAGGCTTCGGCGAATGGGGCGGCATAAAAATGTTTTAAAATTAAAAAAAATATGTTCTAGTCCTAAAAATTGCACAAATATTCCAGATAGTTACAAAGCCGCCCCCCAATCAAACCTAAATTTCATAGATGGCAGAACAGGATGTGGCAAATGAGGCCCAGCAGCCTGGTCAAATCCCATTTTGCTTTGTTTTGTTGAAGAACTGTCCGGAAATGGCTGCAACCCCAGCAGTAAGTACTCTACAAAGGAGCTACAAAGAGGAGACAAAAGTTACTTTCTGAAGTAACGGGAAACATGGAGAAGAGTTGAAAAGGTGGAGGACACTGAAAAGTTCTACTTCATCCCTTAACCTTGAGAGGATTTCAGTGCTAAATGAGTGGTATTGTCCCCCCTGCTCTTTTGATGCGTCATCAATGGCCCTCCCTCACAGCCATTTTTGGTGCTGTTTAACTGGATGCAACTGGGTGCTCATTAGTCTATGTGCCGTCTTATCCTGCATATTTCTTTGTATGCCGCTTACTCCTCAGCACTCCCTTTGACAACTGAGACATGCAGGAGCACCAACCAGGTAAAACAACGTCTAAAATAAATACAGCAATTAATAAATGCTAACACATTGACACATGACCTGCAAGTGGGATGAAGACTCAGGCAGGGTGATGGAGGGTTCTGCTGAAATATCTGCTCTCAGAACTTCCAAGCCACATGCTGCAGTGGTTGCTGTTCCAAAAAGGCTGGAGAGCCAAGGAGAACGGAAGGATCATGAATCTGAGGGCTTGGTTAGAAGAAAGTAGTAATTGTGAAATACATGAACAGGGAAGGCTAACCAGATAATCATGGAAGTCAAAGCCAAAATAGCATTCTGAATGATGCAGTTCTACTATATTCCCACCCAGGAATTTTAGAGCAATGCAATGTCTCCTCTCCTCTTCTTTATTCTTGTTTCCATTTAAGTTTCCTCTAGCATTTTTCTTTTCATCCTATGCCTGAGTTTCTATTTCTTTGTATCAATGGGGATGGGTGAGAATGTTTTTTTTCTTTCTTTTTTTCACTTTGGTTTCAAGAATTACCTAACACTGGGATGGACATGGCGGTCTTGAAGGAAGGAGTGTGAGACAGATGGGCTTAGAGAGTAATGGTCCATAGAGTGGCCAAGGGTGGGATATGACTGAATCATTGATGATGACAATTACAATGACTAGGTTTTCCATGCCTGGGACAAAAATAATTCAGTATGTATGTATGGTCAAAGAAACAGAAGCTGAAAGATTTGTACTTGAGGACTGAGGATTTTGAACACTTTGTTCTTCAGTCTGGTTGTAAATCTCTGCATATTAAGTCATATTAGTACTAAATTAGGTCCGCTGTCTCTTTTTCCTGACACACTTGTCTTTAACAGCTATGTGACAGGTAGTTGATTGGTTGAACCTCCTCAACCAAGCTGGTTACAACAGCTGGAACTCTGTGGCTTAGAAAAGAGGCAAGTCAAGGGGGACACAACTGAGAAGTACAAAATGCAGCACTGGGTGAAGCAAGTGCGTAAAGAGATGTTTCATCCCTCTCTTATAAAACCAGATCCCCAGGTCATCCCAAGAAACTGGGGCATTTCACGACAGATAAAAAGAGGTAGTTCACATAGCACATCATTAAACTTTAGAATCTACTTTATCAAGATGTAGAGATGGCCACCAATTTGGATGACATTAAAGGGGAATTGAGGAATTTCATGGCTACTAGTCCTGATGGCTGAATGCTAACTATGTACACCAGGGGCATGTGGCTTGAGGGCATTGCCACACACATGTCTTGCTTGTGAGCTCTCATGGGCCAATGTGTGAACAGAGTGCAGTTGAACAGATGGCTGCTTGGTCTGATGTGCTGTGAATCTTCTTTCCTAAGCTGGATAATGCAGATGGGTGATAACTCAGTTCAGTCATTTTGAAAAGAATTTTGCAAAATTCACAAAGTTCTCCATATTCCAGAGAGAAAGAACTTCAGATTTTAGAAATTTGAGTATGGCAGATTTACCGATCATTGTCTTCAGGAGTGGGAAAATAAGCATGATCCTTCCAAGTATTCTCAGGCCCGATGAAGAGAATGAAGCCACCATAGACTGCTTTGTGTGAGAGAGATTTGGAATTCACTTGACTGTTCTGACAGGTCACAGCTCAATGGCAATATCCCAATTCACCATCTCCTGGGATCCCATTAAAATGAAGGGTGAATCAAAAAATGCCCATTTTCTGCTTTACTCTCCATTAAAATAGAATTCAGATGTGAACTGGTCTGTGACATGTCAAAACATTCTCATTAGTAGTGACCATTCTGAAAAAAGATCGACCTGTTGTGCCTTTACAACATCAGACACCACTTCAGCAAATCAAGATTTAGTATTCTTCACCTTCCAAAGGCAATTGGGAGAGAATAATGAGACTTATAACTATTCTGGGATAGAATACACTTCTCCACCCTCAGTAGCATAGACTTCAACAGACGCTGAGGTGGGGCAGATGAGTTTACAGGCAGGAGCAACATAAGAAGAAGGGATACAATGGTTGATTTGATTGCATCCACCAGTGAGGTGGTACATTTACTGGCAGCACAAAACAAAACCTCGGGCCATTAGTCAACCAATGGTTGAGAGCTGCCAATTTATGCTAATCACGATGGGCTTCTACTGGGGCACACGTAACTTGTGAAATTGGTCAAACAGGCAACCAAGAGTGTGGCAACAATGATTCATATTATTGTTTATCTAGCTTTTTTTGGCACAATCATCTGGGATATTCGGGGCAATCTTTTCCATTTGGCTGTGTGGAAGGGTCCATATTCAGGGACTGTTGGGAATGAACTGCTTCTGCTTTGTAATAGTGAAGCAGAAGTGTGACAAAAGGTACCAAAAGTTAAAAAGCCTGGATAGACTGGAAAGATACTAGCCGTAGGCTGCCCTACAAAATCAATGTCTCATCAAATCTCTTCTCCTGCATCTGTAGCTACCCATTTCTTAACAACTCCTCTGTTTTGAAGTCCCAGCGAGGTAGCAAAACCAAGAGACTTATTGGCCCCCTGTTGGATCATCAAGCGCATGTCCGTCAGCTTGCATCTGGCCTGAAAGGGTTGAACACTGGATTAGGCCAGTATTTGACAGGCAGTTACATCTGTCAGAAATGTCAGATGGTAATGAGGTTTGAAGCATAGTGGATTTATCAAGCTTCTCACACTAGAAATGTCAGTATGCCCTTTATAGGCAGGTGCTTTGGGTGGTCATTCTTCCCCACTGTGCTTGCTTAAAGGCTGTGCTTGCTTAGATAACTTTCTACAGATGCGTCTTGTTGTCATGTGCCATCAAGTTATCTCTAGCTTTTGGTGACCTATGAATGAAAGCCCTGCAAAGCAACCCATCCTGCTCAGCTCTTCTAAGCTCAGGGCTGCAGCTTCCTTTAAGGAGCCAATCCATAAAGAAGCTTGCCAGTGCCGTATTAGATATTTCTGCCTTAAAGTTAACCTTAAAGTTAGTCTCCATAAAGGTCACTGGGTGGGGCTGTTCTTCAAGTGCCTTTGCAAAGAATAGCTTGGATTACTGTAATGTGCACCATCCGGGCTGCCTCTGAATAGTGTTTGGAAACTCCAGCTGGTTCGGACAGCTGCTGCCGGAAACATGCAACTCCTCTGCAGGAAAAGCCTGGCACTGAGTCTATTTCTGGGCACAGTTCAAATTGCTGCTTATAACCCACAAACCCTTTATGGCTTGGATTCAGGCTATCTGACAGAGCATAGCCTTCCTTATGAGCCTGCCTGGACCCGAAGAGGGGTCTTCTCTTGATCCTACCCCCTTCACAGGCATGCTTGGTGGGGGCACGGGAGATAGTCCCCTCAGTGGTTGCCCCAAGGCTGTGGAGCACTCTTCCCAGAGGACTAGATTGGCAACCTCCCTTTTATACTTTTGGAGGCAGACAAAGACTCCTCCGTCCCATCGGGCTCTTGTGAATAGTCTGGATCTGTGCGATTGTGTTGGACTACCTCTGTTCTTTATATTGTTTTTATTTTATTGTTTGGTATGATATAATTTTAAGTTTCTAGCTGATCTGATTATATCTTTAACTTTTGTAAATGTCTATTGATATTTTAAGTGTATATTTTAATGTTAGCCACACTGAGTCTCAGTACTGGGAACAGGTGGGAAATAGCAGCAGCAGGAAGAGGTATGAAAGGGAGGGCCTTTTCTGTGGTAGCACCCCAACTCTGGACTCCCCTCTGGAGCAATGTCCAACCCGTACCAGTATTGTATTCTTTCTGGCACCAGCTTTAAGGGATTTTGTTTTTCTGTACACTTTAATTTGCCTACACTGTAATGTTGGGTCTGTGGCTTTTATCTGGTTGATGTGCCATTATTTACCCCTCTCCCATATCATGGCTTGATGTTCCTTTTCTCTCTAAAATTATATTAAGGTTTATTTCATCTTTCTGCACTAGCCTGGAATCTACATTTGTGGTCAAAAGACAGTTTAGAAATCTTTAAAATAAAATAAAATAAAATAAAATAAAATAAAATAACTGGAAAGCAGTCTTTGTTTCTCCAACTGTTGCAGAAACCAGCTGGGCATGTAAGATAGAGATTTTCCTGGGTTGACTTATTATGTTTCTCCATAGAAGATACTTGAAGTATTTTGAATAACCCATTTGACTGGATCTTCACATGTTGCAGAAAGGAAGCGGCTGCCTTCCAGAGATAGCTTATGCTAATGTGTTTAATCTCAGTGTTGACAAGAAGAAGGTGGAGGAGATGTTGTATCCTAACAATAGCTCCAGCTAATAATCCCTTCTATAGGAAACCAGTGCAATATGGAATATGCATTCTGCCATGGAATACATTCAACATGTTGTATCTTGTGTCAATCATTTTGCTAAGTTGTGCTTATGTTGCTCTCTAACAATGAATTGCATTAGCAAAGAATGCTTGTTTTAAACCCGCCTTTACGACAGTCACTTTCCTTCGTCCAATAGCATTAATAACTGTGCTATTCCAATTACAGTCCTGCTGGTGTTAACATATTAACGCTTGTGAATTAGGGAGGCAAGGCAGGTGGGGAGAGGAGCCAGGATAATCGGGCTTCTATAATAGCTTCTCTAAGCGGGATGAGAACATCATTTTCACAGGGAAAGCACATGCTTACTTTTCAGATCTGGTAAGCCTCTTCCAGGTATATCTGCAAGAAAAGCATATCATGTTTATGAGATGAGTTTCAAAAACAGTTCTCAATTCACTGAAAACCACTGCAGCAACAGGGAAACCACCGATTATGGACTTGTCCTACATATTTTTCTCTCCATAATAAGTGTTCTAATTTTCTAATTTCCCAGTAAGTTATGCACAGTTATATGTATTCATTATACTTGAATGCTATTTTTCCTTCCAAGGAGCTCAGAAATAGCCTTCCAACAATCCTACAGAGTAAATGAGCATCAGAGATTCTGGCTTGCTCAAGGGTATCTTACATTCTTCAGAAGTGACCACATTTTGCTAGGATGTCACACATCCAAATCTAATGGAAAAGCTGGGATGAATCCTGGTGTAAAAGTTCTGGAAGGTTCTGAAGTTTCTGATATTGTGGTTACCAGTGACTGAACTTTCTCAGATCTTTTTAGTGAGTCTCACAGCATATCTTCAGAGGATGTTTTATCTTTGCATTTTGTTCATTTAGCCTGATTCCCATTTGTGGCAGGTACTTGGGTAATTGTTCAGGGGATATGTCTGGTCACCCAAAACTGCATCCAGAACTTTGAGCTTGGGCTCTTAATTGTCTCTACTATTACTGAAGAACAGAACAGCTGCTCCCAAACACTGCATTGGAGTGAGCTAGAAAGAGAAGTACCTTCATGAAATACATAGCTAGATCACTGTCCATAGAAAATATTTCCACAGTCCATTTTGTCCAACGGTCCATTGGAAATATTCACATGAGAACAAGGTTCACTTCCTCACAGTAAACACACACCATACCCAAGTGATAATTCAAAGGTTTCTTGGCAAAAAAATAATATACAATATACTAACAAAAACAACATACCTCCAATAAACAACTGAAGCATTTATGGTAAAGATGTACAAAAACTTTTCAGTGCCCAAATTATCTGAACTTGCCTCATTCTAAACATGGAATGTGAATGAAAATGGGAGTGCTGAGGGCTTTTTAAAAAAATTTTCCTATTCCAGTATTTGGTATCATGTTTGTCAATGCCTTTTTAAATAAAATGTACACACTGAAATGCATTTCTTCACACTAATCAATAGAGGGAGGTTGGGATAATGAGACAGCAAGTGCTCAGTTTTTAAAAATGAACACAAACATGTGTGCTTTTCTCATTCAACGGACTGAAAAGCGGGTCACAAAGAAAAAAGGGAGAAAATGAACTGAACTTTGAAACCAATACACAAATCAAACAAGTAGTTATCTTTCTTACTTCTAGCAAACATTCCCCCCAAATGTGCATATTAGGGAAAAACACACAAAAATTGTGTAATCATGGGCATAAATCCAGTATAGAAGGGAACGTTGCTTAAAAATGGCAAATGCTTTAAGGGATAAAACTGATTACAAGCATACAGATATTAGGATAAATGCATGCAAATCTTTATGCAGACTTCTTTAAAGATTACAGATTGATACCAAAATGGGAATGAAAGGACTGAAGATCAGCAAAATGCAAAACTGACAGAAAAGAAGTCCAATCAATCTCAGAATAAAAGATGATCGCTGTGCAGTTGTGACTACTAAAAGTTAGCCACACCCCTGAAAAGAATGAAGACATGTCCATTTTTTTGCCTACATGTTCACATGTCCATGTAGAGGAAGAAAAATTTCTTCCTCTAGAGAAATCAAGTGACCTGGTTTATCTAATTATCTGCTTCCAAATTGGGTGCAAAGTTTTGAGAAGGCCTTTGCACACGGCTGTTGATAATAGTGGCGACACGCTAAATGAAACAATGCCATGATCGCCTCGTACCTTTTACCTGCAAATAGCAAAATATAGCTTTGTCAAAGCAACTTCAGAAGAAGCTTTCCTGTTTCCTTTCCTTTCCACACAGGGAACAGCTCACTTTGCTTGGAATGTGAATAATCAGAAGAGGAAACTGCACAGCAAGGGGCCATTGCCTCGTTGCCCATGCCCTTTTCATCTCTGTAGAGCTGTTGATTTGGCAGGTGCTGACGACTTGTGTGAGATACTGCTTGGCTCCCTTACGCCTTCCATAAACGCATAGGAAAATGCGCTCTTGGCACTTTATGTCAATATTTCAACTCTTAAGAGTATATTAGTGTGGATAGATAGATGCACAGATACACAGGCATTCAGGAAATAAATAGCAGTCCTTCTTCCCATGTATGGTCCCAGGTCTTTGATCTCCTTGCAGTGATGAGGAAACAAGTGGGTCCCTTCTCCCCATTCCTCCTTGGCTGTCAGTAGCTGCAGCTTGAATAGTGAGGACCATTCAAGGGTTCCCACAGTCTCGACTATCCCTGCCTGCCCATTCAGTTCTCTAGGACAGTTTCCCAGACCGTTTCTCCTCTTTCAAGGTAGCAAACACAGGCCTTGCTATATGCATGCCTTAGTGGACAGAACAGAACAAGAACAAGTTGAATCTCCTGCAAGCTGCTGTCGTGTGATTCACTGCCCTGCATAGCATGAGAGGCTTTGCCCGCATTCAGGTAGCACTGTTGGACGTTTCTGTCATTTCTGATCATGATAGACACTGAACAAAATTTTGTTTAGCAAAGTGAAACAGATTCTCTCTCTGTCTCTCTCACACACACATTCAAACACACACACAAAGAGAGAGAGAGAGAGAGAGAGAGAGAGAGAGAGAGAGAGAGAGAAAGTAAATACATTTCTGACATTACATTCTTCATCTAGCAGAATTTAAAGCAGATTTTAGCTGCCATAATATCTTCCAAATGTGTCAAACAGTCTTTCCTTTCAGATCTCAAGTTGTCTCCCCAGGATGAGGTGCGGGCGAGACGCAGAGGTGCCGCACTCCAGAGTCTCTTTGCAATCTCTTAATGCACATAATATGCTGAAGCCTGTCAGGATGTGCTAACCCTGCCTCAGCAGACAAGAAGATGAAGTGTGGATTAGTCAGATCTGACCAGGTTTAAAGGAAATTGTCAGAATTTGTTACCCCCTTAGGCAAGGGAAGCAAACGAGTAGTAGCAAATTCCAACATGAACTTCAGGCATCTCTATCCACGTTTCCTTTCTCAAGTCCAGGTGTGATGAGAAGTATAAAAACCTCAAAGAAAGAATCAGATGGCTGCAATATTAGCAAAATCTGATGCAGGTGGCTCCCTTATTCTGCTCTCCTATTCAAGAGCTGTCCGTTCTTTATCAGGGACTTTTGGATCAGCAAAAGTCAGGCTTGCCACAGTTTCCTGAATTCTACCTTGAAGCCTGTTCCAACCGACATCCATGTCAGCTTGCGTTGTTCTTGCATTTTGCATGAAAACTCACATCTATATTTGTGTCCATTTTTCCAGGCATGCCCATCATTGTGTCCATGTGTGAAATGTATACATTCTTCTCCCATTGGCTGACATATGTTTGTGGACAACTTCAAAAGTATGCATTTTATGTGTGCTTTTCATATGTGAATATTTGTTGAACACTTCTGTTTGTTCTGAGAAACATATCACAAGTTGGAAATGAGCAGAGTTTGACAGCAATTTCACTCAAGACTGTGTTCAGCTCCAAGAGTTTTGAATTTGATATAGTCTGGTCAAAGATGAAATGATGCTAATTTCTTATACATCTCTTTTCTTCATACTCAAGTCATTCTGTTGATGCTTGAAATTCTGTCTTTAAATCGTCAGCAAAATCTTGTGATTTCTTCTGAATAAGATGTAGTCTTCATTGGTCCAATGAAGGCAGCCTTCACTGGTCCTTCTTTGGAGCTTCCCACCCAAGAAAGTCAGGCAGCAAGCTATGAAGAGGGACTTTTCTGTTGTGGCACCCTGGTTGTGGGATATGGTTCCCAGAGAGGTTTGTCTGGTGCCACACTGAACTCTTTTGGGCATCAAGTGAAGCTCTTATTTTCTCAGGCATTATAAATAAAAAAAGGAAAACTCTGCCAATGATGACAGATTCCCTTTTTCTTTTCTAACCTAAACCCATCTCTCTCTTGTGAAATCAATGAACACATTCAATTTTACAATCCTTTACTAAGAAAAGAAAACACATTTGAGATCCTTTCCCCCTGAATCCCTTGCAGCTGGTGATATCACCTGGCTGCAGCTACCCTCATCTGAGGGTCTGGGTGTCACATACCTTAAGGCCTGATGGCTGTCTGAGGCTGAGACTAGGTGCACCTGAGGCACATGGTCTTGGAAACTCCTGTGCAAGGGGTGGGGAACATTTTCCTGCAGAGGTCTGCCTTACTTGCGTTGAAACCTGTCACAGTCCACATTTCGACAATGGATGAGACAGAGCTAGAAGCTGATGGAGTTTCAGATCTGACTCTGCTTACTGTGCTGTGGGAACGCAGACATTCGTGTCCAGACATCTGCCTTCTCTATAGAGTATTGATTTCCTTCCATGGGATTTTTCAGGTCAGGAATCTAAACCAGAATGGGAGGCTGGAGAGTCATCAATGGAAAGAAAACCACACACAGCACCTTGTCCACTTTGCAGTTCAAAAATATCATGGGATAAAGTTTTTTAAAAACCATAAGAATGAAGCAGAGCAATGTAAACTTCTTTCATGAGGAAAGAAACATTCTGACAATTGGAGGGAAGATTTGGCCAAAGCATTGGCCACCCCTTCTCCAGTGCTGGGCACAACAGTGCTCCCATGTGGTGGAGCTAAAAAGGGGGCAAAGTTGCCAACACAGCTGTTGCTGTTGCCAGAGGCAGTGACAGCCTTCAAGAACAAAATCCTCCTGATTTCTCTGCCAACAAAGAGGATGGGGAATTTCAAGAGGCTGTTTGGCCAGGGATGCTGGAGATCCAGGTTCTAGTCTCCATTCGGCCATGAAGCTGACAGGGTGACTTTTGGGATAGTCACTGATTCTCAGCCTAACGACCTCACAAGGTTGTTGTAGTGAGGAGACAATGGTGAGGAAGAGAAGCTTATGAGGCACCTTGGGTTCCTTGCAAAAGGAAAAAGAGATAGGATGTAAATGTAATGTAATGATAATTACATTCTTAACTCGATTGTTTAATCAGTTTGGGGGATTTTATTGTTAACCATTTTTAGCTTTTTGATGTGTTTCAGTTTTTTGTATGTTTTAATCCCTGTTGTATACACAGCCTTTTTTGAGAAAGGTGTTTAATTCAAGAATCATCCTCATTTCAACCAAAATATTATTTTCCCAAAATAAAGATGAGGTGAAACAGAATGACAAAATCAAGCGGACAAGTCTTGGGACATGTTGGAGAGTGTTGCTGTCTCATTTCAGCAGAAGGCCTTACCCTGCATGTCTGCATGCTGGCGCATGTGCTCAATCAAGTCTGCTGCTTCATGTTCAAGGACGCACATGCGCCTTGGAGAGCGCATGCAGGTTGCAGGGCTGCCGAGACTGTCTAGAGAATGACCCAAGAGCAGAGAAGGGATGGGGCTTGAGCTGCCATTGAAATCGATTGTGAGCCTGGTGGTGAACAGACAATGAGATTAAAAAGCTGTGCGAAGAGCTATCATGAACCTACTTTATCAGCTCCAGCATTTTGCTAAAATGATAATCTTTCAGTGCTTTGACATGATTCCTTGGATTATAAAAGCTGAGAAGCAAAACACTGAAATGACAGTATGTAAACCACGGCCTGCTATGAGATCTTGCCAAGATTTGGAAGAAATCCTCGTTTTACTCAGAGATAAGGGAGGCTTCCCAATGTCTTTCTGAAAGAATCTTTTTCTTTTAAGCATTGGCTTTGCTGTCTGAGGGTTTCTTTTCTTGTTCGGGAAAGAATGCAATCATGGCAGAAGATGAGCCTGGGAGATAGAGAAGCTTCATCTTGCTGTCACATGAAAGCGATTGCACTTTAAAACTGAAGCGGGATGCCTTTGTGGAAGATTTTAGGTGCTATTATTCAAGACCTTGATGCAAGTTTTAAGAGCATTCATAATGTTCAAAGCACTTAAATAATCTGTGCTGTCATAATATACCTTTTTATTTTATTTTTTGCATTTGGGAAGTAATGTGTATTTCTTACCTCAAAGAATCTCCCAAACCCCTTTATTTATGTAAGGGAAAGAGAGGAGTCTCCCCACTCTGCTTTGAAAAGCAAATAACTGCATTTTATATATGAGTCATTGAATTTCAGGCCCAAATTGGCTTGCACACTGAATGAATGGTTCTGAGTTTTTCCCCTGCTCCCCCCCCCCAACAAATTTAGTACCACCTGTGGGGAGCAGAGGTAGGGAAGAGAACAGCTGCCTCCACCTTTCCAGGTGTCAACTGACTCCCTCCCAGCCCACAGATGCTATTTACAATTATTGCAAGGTTTGCCCAGCTATACATGCCATGTTTTAGTGTTGCATCACAGGTGGTTTGGTCCTAATTGTAGTAGTAGGTATCACGATATATCCCATCCTTTTTCCTTTCAAGAAACTCCAGGTGGCTCGCATAATTCTCCTCCTCCTTTCATTGTTTGTGGGGGAAGAGGCTTAATGATGCTGAAACAGGCAGCCAGAAACGGTCCGCACTGCAGTGGTTCGAGCCCAGCCTCTGCCAGATGGAATGAGCTCCCCTCGTTCTCCCCAGCTCCAAGCCAACCTAGCAGTTCGAAAGCATGTAATGTGAGCAGATGAATAGGTACCACCTTGGTGCGAAGGGAACAGTGCTCTGTGAGTTCATGTGGCCACATGACTGCGGGATTGTCTTCAGACAGCACTCATGACCTTAGAAATGGAGATGAGCACTGCCCTCTATGAGCTGCTGGCTAAGCAAAGTAAAATCTGCAGGGACTCCTTTATCTTTACCTCACCTCTCATTGTTATTGTCACTACAACAACCCTGTCAGGTAGGTTGGGCTGAGGGTCTGTGACTGGCCTGAAGTCACCCAGTGAGCTCCATGCCTGAGTGGTGACCAGAACCCCAAAGCGATGCACTTCCCAGAGAGGTTTGCCTGGCGCCGACTTTGTATTCTTTTCAGCGCCAGGTAAAAACCTTTTTATTCGCCAAACAATTTAAGGTTTTAAAAAAGTTAATTTGGTTTTATCAATATTCTCAGTCACATTTTGTTATTGTATTTTTTGATGTTTACTTATTGCTTATTTATATTGAAACCTATACTGAGATATTTGGATTGTGTAGGAGGGATAAAAACATTTTAAGTAAATAAATAAAATCCAGGTCTCCCAAATTCCTGTCCCAGGCTCTTGACCACAGAGGCTGGAAAAAAGTATGCACCTCTGGCAAATATGTGACAAACTTTTTGTATCCCAAAATGCATGTTTGTGTAACTAAAACCAGGATTTTAAAATGTGTCCTATAATTTGTTGTAAGCTGCCCAGAAAGCCTTGTGGCTAATACAGAGGTATACAAATCAAATAAATAACAATCAGGGCTGGATCTTGCCTGGGGGATGCCAGTTGAGCACTCTTAACTTAAGATAACTCCTAGCAGACTTCCTTATCTGTACTCCAAGAGATGTCAGAATTCTGCTCCCAGCAGCCTCAGGCAGTGGGACGGAGGGCAGGGAAAGTTGTAGTTGATCTCCTCTGGAAGATCCCAGGACAGAAAGGCTGCATCTGTAATTAGGCAGGAAGAAAAGAAAATGGGGGGAAAACTTCTATGAAGTGTAATCTCATTGCAGTACTGAGCTGTTGATCCTCTTCAGTTTAGCATGCAGTTTACCTTTCCCCGACAATGAATATCATCAAACAGAGCTAACCGCAATGATCCTATAATAAATGCAATTAGTTTAAGACAGGAGAGAGTCCATTGCCAATATTTGCTCTTTTGATTGATTTCTAAAGGCAAGGCAATATCATAGATTTAGCTGACAGTTTCTGCATAGGAAGAATCAAGAATGATGTCACAGAAAAAGATTTGGAAAATGCAATGTTCGTGCAGCTATTGCACAATGGCAGACCTGTGTTCATTGCACTTTGTCCTTGCAGTGTCTTCCTTTTGTTTCATTGTCTTACTTCTATCTGCCTTGAAAGGTTTTCACCATTCTCTTCACCCTTTACTGGGAAAGGATGTTGAATACCATTTTTCAGGCACCACTATGGGGCGGTTGCCTTCCCAACACTAACCCTCAAACATGAATGTCTTTTGCAAGTACTTTACTGGAGGGCAAGGATACATGCACATACCTATCCTCTCAGTGTGCAGTGGGGTGGGGGAGAACATGGAGGCATCTTGGGCATAGAATTTAGCTTCATAAGAAGTTTAGTTTCATATTTTTAAAGGTTCTAGTCCCTATTGTCATGGATATGTGCTTTAATTAGGATTTCACATGAACCCATCACACACTGAACAGGAGTGAAGGGTTTGCTACCCTGAGCAAAATTAGAATGCTCCCAATGTTCTTTCTCTCTGTGACTTGTCACCACAATAGCTATTGCTGACTCAATAAGTTTGTTCAGCTAAATTTGTGTAACATCTTCGCACTCCAGTAGTGGCATTTAGTACTCAAGCTTTCTGAGTGCAAACAGTAGAAATAAAAATGATTGGAACTTGAGGAAATGGGCTCCTTTTTAATTTTGTTTAACTCAAGCAGTTGCTCACAAATGCATAACTGCTATTGAACATGGAAATAAGTCCAAATGTGTTCCATGGGTCTTACAAAGAAAAAGTAATCCTGCTAACATCATCATCATCATCATCATCATCATCATCATCATCATCAATTTATATTCCACCTATTACCAGTGGCTGGGACTCAAGGAGGCTTACAGCATTAAACATTTATACAGTTAACACATCCAAAGAAATATAAGGAATCCAGTTGCATAAGTTTTTATTTGCTCATCAAAAACACCACTATTTATTCCATGTTCAGAATTTTAAAACACAAATGAAAGTCAAAAACATTAGCTCACCAGAGTGTGTTTTGCAAGGAGGGGCAAGCAAGAAAGGACGAAATAACAGTTCAGATCATGATACAGTTTCAGATAAGTCACTAAAGGTGCAATGCTAGGTATTTCAACAGAAAAAAGTCCTATGGTTCCTATCATTCCCCAGTTCCTAGCATTCCCCATGGATGGCTAGGGAATTTTAGGACTTTTTCTGTTCAAACATGCAAAGGATGGGACCAAAACCAAACCAAAACAGGGGAGGTGATCTGCTTGGCTGGAATGCAGCTACAGTCCTCAACTTGATACTCTCTGGCCTTGGCTCTGCTCATGAATGCCTGTGACGTGAGAGCCGTTGGCAGCACTTCAGTCTCCTGTTATCTTCTCTGTCCATTATCTCCCCCCTCCCGGTCATTCGCTCTGTGTCTCCCCAACCTCACCTCTCTTTTGCCTCCCTTAAACTGTCTGCTGTTCCTCAGAACCCTCTCACAAATCTCTCAAAGCAGCTCTTTAGGGCCGCAAGAGGGTTGCTTGCCAGGCATCCTGCAATTCTCCGCCTGCGAGGGTCCCGGCCCTCACAGCAACGTGCAATCCAGACTCCTGAGATGGCATTTCACAACTGAAGGAAAAGGCTTTGCACACAGAAACCAATGAACGGCTGCAGCATTCCTTCACAAACACTGGGATTCTGGCAGGAGCGTTTTAATTTCAGACTGAAAGAGGGAGGGCATGAGGATACCCTGCCAGCAGTTGCTGCTTTGTGCTTAGACAAGGCAGAAAACTGGAATAAATGCTGGACTACTGCTTGGGACCTCACCAGACCCATGAAGACGTATTTTCCTTGAGAAGCCTGGATAAAGTTCATCAGTAGTTTTCATCAGTAGATGACAGAAATATATAGTGTGCCCATATAAAAATTGGTGCTAAAGGGGTCATTTTTAGTATCTTTTAACTAGCTCTACTAAGGACAATCTTTATAGGATTGGTTCAAAATGTGACAAGGATTGGATAACCCATTAAGGAAATCATGGAGGCAGTGATACTGGATTGGACTCAATGGTAATCCTACTTAGAGGACTAGTCCCTTGAAATGAATGCAATTTAAGTTAGAACCACATTGGATTGGAACCATTAACTCAATAGGTGCCAGTTTAATAAACAGAAGAATATTGAGGGATTTAGTGATGGAACTTTTGTTTGCAGGAAAGTTTCTCATTGTAACTATCATAGTCCTTTAATAACAATTAAGCAGAAAGATGCAGAAAAGCTAGAAAGGATACAGAGGAGGCCAACAAGGATGATTCAGGGACCGGAGGCAAAGCCCTATGAGGAAAGAGAGAACTGGGCATGTTCATCCTCAAGAAGAGAAGACTGATAACACTCTGAGAATACCTCAAACTGTCACAAAGAGGAATGACAAGATCTCTTCTCGTTCATTCCAGAGTGCAGGACACAGATTAACGGACTTAAAAGAAACCAGAGGAAGAAGTTTTCCTGCTTTCAGAGCAGTACAACAATGGAGCCTATTACCTGGGGAAGCTGTGGGATCTCCCCCACTGGAACCATTCAAAAAACATCTGGACAGTCTTCTGAATGGGATGGTGCAGCTTAGTGCCCTGCAATAGCAGGGGGTTGGACCCGATGCCCTTCTGGCCCCTTCCAACTCTACTATTCTATGATTCTATGGGCTTATAAGCTTCTAAAACTGGATCTCAGAATGTCCAGTACAATATCGCTGTCTCTAGCCTGCCATACAAGAAAGCTGAGTGGCTTGAGCTCCACTCCCCTCACAGATGAGAGCAAATGACACATATCTCTGAGGATGTGAAAGAAGACAAAGCACTGGACAGATTGGACGCCATAATGAGACTTTCCAGAATGCAGTAAGTCCATTCATGACATATCCAGAAAGACACTCCTTCCTTTTTCAGATTTGATTATTACCAGATATTCCATGATTTTTAAATCATGCACGAACATGCCCAGACCTTGATCACCAGCCTCAGAGGTCCTGCTCTCTAGTTCACAACCAAGACCAATCAGCTCAGCGAATTCCTGGGCTGAAGCCTTCTCAGTGTTGGCCTCACCTGTTTGAAAGCCCTGCATCCTTCCACTGTGGTTTCTTAAATGGAATTTAATTGTTTCCATGTTTTGTTGACCTGTTGTATTGACTATTGCTAGTGTTGTTCCCATTTGCTCTTTTAGCTATCATCCTTAATTGTTTTCAGTCTCTGGTATCTTTTAGCATTATTTCAAACAGAAATTGTACTTTTGCTGATTTTTGCAATGTATTTTGGGCGGATTCCCCTGCAAAGGCAAGGTGTTCATCTATTAAATGAATATTGCCAGTGGCGACACCTCACATTTTCATTGTGGTCAACATCAAAGACCACAACGGTGATGTAGTATTTGCAGGGATTTCATGGTGAGAGTCAGATGGGATCATTTCATGTGCCCGGGAATGGTCTCAGCCCAAAATTGCATGGCTCCCCTTCCTGGAGGCTTCGATTGCCAAATAGTTAACAGTTTGTCTAATTGGCTGTGACACAGAGTGCAAACTATTCAGCAGTGATGCTCTTTCATGTAGCTTAATCCACAGACTCTCCGAGTGAAACAGGGGCTCATACTGTTTTCAGTAGAAAAAAGAAAAAAAGAGAATTGGGTGTTCTATTGCTATAAGACACGGCAAAGCCTCTTACAGACATTATGGGTAATGACTGCAAAGATGCAGGAAGAAGGGCTTTGGAAAATATAGCTATGGCAGCCTATGAGAAAGGAGGAGGGAGACCGCAAAGACTCTTTGTCAACTTGGCTGGGATCAGCTGACTTTGGGCTTCTTTCCTCCCACAACAGACTTCTGCAGTGACCACCCCACTTAGTCATTATTTAACCCTTCCATCACTTTATGAGAATGCTTATTTGCTCTTTGCTCCAGCCCTGTTTTCCTTTTGCATAGTATCCATTAGACTGCAAGTGTTTGAGTGATCAAACAGCTTGTGTCTAATAGCAGAAAAGGTGTCCTTTAATGCTAATAAATTAATAAACACATGGAACCTGCAATTATGGAGTGGGCCCTGTTTCGGGTTCTAGTCATTCTGCTCCATTTCCAGCTCTCTTACCTGACATTTTCCACTTTGAATCTCAACATATAGTAAGTGTCTATGACCACTGAGAAAGCTCAGTGCCCCATGGAGTTGATTTACACATCTCCCCATCCAGTTAGAGGTTTTCTCCTCTCCCACAAGTATTTGTTGTACTTCTAGCAACTCTGGGTCTTCTCCAAGCTGGCTAGTCCTTCCCTTCTTTGTTTGGGTAGTGCCACTTTAATTTGAATATCAGAAATACAAGGAATATTTCAAAAATTCGGATCCACTTAAATGAAATGTGAATGGAAATTGAGCAGGGAAAATATGTCGTGACTCTTCACTTTGAAATGCCATTGCTAAATTTTAATAAGTTATAATTTCTTGAACAATTATTGTTGGCAAACTGCATATTAATGCAGGAAAATTATTTGGAAACATACACTATGGCTCCAATTTTGTTGAACCTTGCACTTTTGTTCAAACTATTACATTTGCTTAAAAGGATGGTTATGATAAAAAAATCAAAGTATATACAGCTAAGCTTTGATTTTTATTTATTTATTTTCTTTAAAGAGCATGGTTGAGTTTACTCAATTAACTCAAGTGGAAAAGTTAGTCAAGCAATCACTGCATTATTAACCCAATTTCTCTTTCTAAATATACAACAAAACAGCAGCCGCCTGAATGTTAGCTGATAATGTTATTTATCACTTGATAATTCATTGCACAAAACCCCTTAAACAATCTATTAATAACATTTTAAAATATGTGTGCTCTGTCTTCATAGAACTGTGATTTATTTAAGAATTTGAATTAAGTAAATGTAAATATTTTTCATATCTATTCATCATGATATTCAAATAACAGGGAGGTTTACCCCCCCCCCAACTCCTTCTTGAAGTAAAAACACAATCTATTATGATAGCTCAACTCACTCCAGATCATAAGTTACACATTTCATAACTTAAAAATTCCCTGTTGTCTTTTAATGTTAAGAAGGAGTTTGCGGCAATTAATGTACTTGGCTGAACCTTTATTAATGCCAATCCTTTGAATGATAATTTATGCTACTATAGTTTGAAAAGGGAGTGCGGTACAATGGAAAGGGCATTGGCCCTTGATCTGATGAACAATAAAGAACCGCATTTGCCATGCACTTTAGGTCTCGCTGCCCAAATTCTCCATCTTTAAAACTGACACACGGATGGCTTACTTCATAGGTTTGTTGTGAGGGCCACATTAATGAAAGGATATACAGGTTTTTTGCAAGCAAAAGGCCTATGTCAATGCAATCTATGCTTTGCATCATTTGTATTACGGTATTATTAGCACAACTGAAAAGAAACCCACATGCTGACTGTGTCAGTTCCCCTTCTCTTCCTAGAGCTAGCTCTTGGAGCATATTCAGTATGTCACATTTCAGTGTTAGGGACTGATTTCTCCTAATATGAGGACTGAGGTGAGCTGGATCCTCTCAGAAGGTTCCGGAAGTTCAGAAGCACTCATGAAGGGAGATGCTTCTTGGCAGCTTGCTAACTTTTTGGTTTGCAGGAAACTGGTTTGAAGGAAAGGATAATCTTCCTTCTTTCAAGAGCAGTCTGAAAATACAGACTAAGGGAACCAGTTGATAGTGAGCTGAGTTGCATTTGGATAATTTCTTTGCCGTTCTGACAGTTCTTGAGATGTAGGAGCAGTAGTGCTTCACTGACAGAGAAGCCTGAAGGAAAGGTGCTGCCTATTCAGTTTTTGCCAGTGAAGAGGAGCCAAGAAGTCATGTTCTTAGTTCATGTGAAAGTCATTGCTGGATCCACAGCATCCAAGCCTGCCCTATTCCTCAGACTTGCCTACAGATCAACCCTCCTCCCAAAAATGCATCAGCTTGGTCTCACCCGGAGAGAACATTTTTTTAACATAGCATTCAGAATTGGAATGCCTTCCCATACACACATGCACCACTTTGGTGCAAGGAGCTAGCATAATTCAAGGAAAGCCAGGACCTCAGCCACGAATACCTCACCCCCCCCCCGCCCACCCTGCACAACAACACAGAATTGCTTGAAAAGTTATTCTCTGTTGACCAGAATTGTTCTTATTTTATTTTAGAAAACTTACACAGTAGGAATGCTTTATTGTAACAATGGCATATTAGAAGAGGGGGATATATGTACAACAGAGTCAAGTTTTCACTTATTATTCAGTGCATTTTATAGAATATCTTTCATCTCTTCCTTATATGAGCTTATTGTCTCATTACAGAAAGCTCTAAATCTGAATGCTGCTTCTCATTGAAAATCTATTTATTTGCTCAAGGGAATCTTGAGAAGACTGAAAACACTGCATGAATGTGGAATCAAGCTTTTGGCTCTGGCCTCTTGGCAGAGCAGCAGAGGCACAGGCTGGGAGAGAGCGCTGAGTGGCCAGGGGACTGGTGAAGGCAAGGTAGGAGCTGGGCAGCGGAGCAGAGGGCCAGGAGCAGTGGAGAGGAAGGGGGGCAGAGAGGCTAGAGGGGCCAGGAGGAAGCGGACAGGTGGGGCCACTGCCTGAGGGACTGATAAGGCCGCGCTCAGCCGTTGGGCGGCGACATCCCTTGGCTGTGGCCCGGGCTGTCCGGAGACTCCCTTCCCTGGGACACAAAGGTTTGATTGTTTGTTTTGTTTTGTTTTGTTTGTGCTGTGCTTTGTTTTTCTTCCAATTTAAATTTAAGTTTATTTTATCCTTGTGTGTGTGCGAGTGGGTTTTTGTCTGGGAGAACTGGGCGAGTGAGAGGAACTGCAGGACTAACAAGGCAGGGGACCAAGGTAAGGTCTTGGAAGGGATACAGATGGCAGACCAGGAGATGGCCTTGGCGGGAGTCACGGGTGTTGCTGTCCGCTGCAACAGCTCTGACATGTTCGCCCTTCTCCCCCAGGAGAGGCAGGGATACACTTGCCCTCGGTGCAAGTTGGTCACCCTGCTAGAAGAGGAGGTGAGGTGCCTGAGGGCCGAGAGAGCTCTCCAGGCCCCCCTGGAGCAGCCCCCCTCTGGACAGAGGGTTGAGGGAGAGGCCACGGGAGGAGCAGCTGCGGAGACATGGAGGTATGTCACCCACAGGAGGAGGAGGAGGCCAGCATGGCCTCCTCCTTCTCCTGGCACCAATCTGGAGCTGGGAAACAGGTTCTCTCCACTTGGGGAGGCTGGGGCTGATGAGGCCTCGGGGGACCAGCAGGACCCCCAGCCTGGGACAACAAGCGGCAAGGGGGCCTCTGCAGGAGAGGCAAGGGCCAGGGCACGGCCGCCCACCAGCACCGGGAAGGTACGGCAGCGGGTGATTGTTGTTGGGGACTCCCTGCTGAGGGGCACTGAGGCGGCAGTGTGCCGCCCCAACCTGGAGACAAGGGAGACAACCTGGGCGCACGCATCCAGCATGTGAAGGACAGAATGGAGCGTCTTGTTTGCTCCAGGGGTCACCAGCCGCTCCTGGTGATCCATGCGGGCACAAACGATGAGGCCAGGCAGGGTGTGGTTGGGACCACCAGAGACTTTGAGACCTTGGGGAAGAAACTCAGGAAGCTGAAGGCCCAAGTGGCCTTCTTGTCAATTTTATCTGTCTGAGGATTTGGGCCAGGAAGGGACAGGAGGGCCTCCGAGGTGAATGACTGGCTTAGGGTGTGGTGCCAGAAGGAACGCTTCGGGTTCCTCGACCACAGCACCTGTTTTCTTGCCAATGGACTTCTGGCAAGGGATGGGTTTCACCTCACGAGGATGGGGAAAAGGTCCTTTGGAGATGCTCTAGCGAGCTTCGTCTGGAAGACTTTAAACTGAGCCGGGGGGGGGGGGAGTTCAGGCTCCCCAGTAACGTGTCTGCACTGGACAAGTGTGGGGGGAGGATCAGGGCTCCGGGAGCAGAGTTTTAGAGATACTGCAGAGAAGGGCCAGGTATCAGGGAGGATGGGAGGAAGGAGGAGGCTGGGAACTCCAAGGAAAGGAAGTGGTGGGAAGGAGTTGAGGTGCATGTACACCAATGCTAGGAGCATGGGTAATAAGCAGGAAGAGCTTGCAGCTCTCCTGGGAATAGGAAGGTATGATCTGGTGGGAATCACAGAAACTTGGTGGGATGAAAGGCAAGTCTGGAATGTGAACATAGAAGGGTATCACCTTTTTAGAAAGGACAGGAAGGGAAAGAGAGGTGGGGGCCTGGCTTTATACATCAGGGAAGGGATAGGATGCAGTGAGATAAATGCAGCACAGATGGGGATTTGGTAGAGGCAGTCTGGGTGAAACTTAGGGGTTTTGACAGGGAAAGAGACCTGACACTGGGGGTATGTTATCGCCCTTCAGGTCAACTTGAGACCCTGGATGATGTTCTGACAGGCCAGATTCTAAGGATATCTCGGGGGAGAGACACAGTAATTATAGGAGATTTCAATCTCCCGGATATTACTTGGGAGACTCACTCGGCAGTAACAGCCAGGTCACGTCGCTTCCTAGAAGCTATAGAGGGAGGGTTTTTCACACAGAGTGTCCGAGAGGTGACGGGGGGCGGGGGGGACATCCTTGACTTGGTCTTGACCAATAGGGAGGAGCTGATAGATGAAGTACAGATTAGGGGAGCTCTGGAGGCGAGTGATCACTCCATCCTTTGCTTTGAGATCAGGAGACTGGGGACATGCAGCAGGTCGAGCACTAGAAGCTGGGACTTCAAGAGGGCCAACTTTGGCTAACTGAAGGCCAGACTGGGGAAAGTCTCCTGGGATAGGTTAGTGGAAGGTAAGCGAGTTGAGGAGGGGTGGATAGCACTCAAAAGGGAGGTTTTGGAGGCGCAAGCCTTGACGATACCTCTAGTCAGTAAGGTGGGGAGGCAGAGGAGAGTGCCGCCATGGATGCGAAAGGAGGTGGTTAGGGAGATTAGACGAAAGAGGAACCTCCATAGGAAATGGGTACTGGGGGAAATAGACAAAAGGGTATACCGGGAGAAGGAGGCCTGTTGCAGAAGGATTCTTCGCAAGGCTAAGGCTGATTACGAGCTGAGACTTGCCAAGAATATTAGGAGCAACAAAAAGGACTTCTTTCAGCAGGTAAATAGGAAGAGGAAGGGGAGACAAGTGGTGGGACAACTAAAAAAGGAGGAAGGAGATCCAGTGACTGATATGAGGGAACAGGCACAGATGCTAAATGACTATTTTGCCTCTGTGTTCTCCCCAAAGCAGGATGGGGGATATCCGCATAGGAGATTAGATGAGGCTGGGGACTTAGGGGCACAGATTAGAGTCACCCCCCTTGAAGTCGAGGGGCTCCTCAGGGCAATGGACAT
This sequence comes from Varanus komodoensis, assembly GCF_004798865.1. NCBI lineage: Eukaryota > Metazoa > Chordata > Lepidosauria > Squamata > Varanidae > Varanus > Varanus komodoensis. Next base: position 19,765,199 of record NW_025335268.1, on the reverse strand, counting down.
TACAAAGGCACCAGGCCCTGACAGGTTAAACCCGAGAGTACTTAGAGAGTTGGCAGGGGTTCTCTCACGCCCGCTGGCCTCCATTTTTGAGACCTCGTGGAGAACAGGTGAAGTTCCAGAGGACTGGAGGGTGGCATCAGTGGTCCCAATTTTCAAAAAGGGTAGTAGAAAGGACATGGGGAATTATAGACCAGTTAGCCTTACGTCCGTTGTAGGAAAAACAATGGAAAGGCTCATAATAGAGAGAGATCTAGTGATGCTAGATAGGGAAGGGAGGCTGACAGCCACACAACACGGCTTCCGCAAAAACAGGTCCTGCCAGACAAACCTTGTGGAATTCTATGACAAGGTTTCGAGATGGCTAGATGGAAGGGATGCAGCGGATGTGGTATACCTAGATTTCAGCAAGGCCTTTGGCAAAGTGCCCCATGATATCCTGGTGAAGAAACTGAGGAGTTTTGGGATACACCAAAGCACTGTCTGATGGATTAGGGCATAGTTGACTGACCGAAAGCAGAAGGTAACCATTAGCAGGGAATCATCGGGATTGCGGCCAGTGACAAGCGGAGTCCCCCAGGGCTCTGTCCTGGGGCCGATCCTGTTTAATCTTTTCATTAACGACATGGAAGAAGGGGTGAACAGTCTGCTGATCAAATTAGCAGACGACACTAAAACTGGAGCAGTGGCCACAACTGAGGAGCAGGTACTCCAGATCCAAAAGGATCTGGACAGATTATGGAAGTGGGCAGGAGACAACAGGATGGCGTTCAATGTGGATAAGTGCAAGATCTTGCACTTGGGGCATAGGAATAGGTGTCATAAGTACAGGTTAGGTGACAAGTGGCTGGAGAGCAACACTTGTGAAAGGGACCTCGGGGTACTGGTTGACTGCAGGCTAAACATGAGTCAGCAGTGTGATGCGGTGGTCAAGAGGGCGAACGCCACCCTTGGTTGCATAGCCAGAAGTGTGGCTTCTAGATCAAGAGAGGTATTACTACCACTCTACATGACTCTGGTGCGCCTGCAACTGGAGTATTGTGTTCAGTTTTGGGCCCCTCATTACAGAAAGGATATAACCAGGTTGGAGTCAGTGCAGCGTAGGGCCACAAGGTTGGTGGCTGGTTTGCAGGGGATGCCGTATGAGGCCTGACTGAGGGAACTGGGTCTCTTCAGCCTGGAGAAGAGGAGACTCAGAGGGGATATGTTGGCGACATACAGGTATGTGAGGGGATGTCACACGGAGATGGGTAGAGACCTATTCTCCCCTGCAGAGGAAGGCAGGACACGCTCCAATGGAGCAAAGCTCAGGGAGCCAAGGTTCCATTTGGATGCCAGGAAGCACTTCCTGACAGTCAGGACCCCGAGGGTGTGGAATGGGCTTCCACGAGAGGTCGTTGAGGCCCCATCGGTGTGGGTGTTCAAGGATAGGCTGGACGTCCACATGGTGGACATGTCGTGAGCGGAGCCGGCTGGTGCCGGAGGTCAGACTAGATGGCCCGGGAGACCCCTTCTGAATTGCTCTGTTTCTATGTTTCTATCCAATAGGAGAGCTATTTTGCAGGGGGGGGGGCAAGACTTTCATTGGAAATTATTAAAATAGGTAAGTTAGATGTGCTTCTGAATTCAAGGCACTGGAATATCCTCCTTCACTTTTCCTGGTCACAGGATACAATTGTCTTTCATTTCTTACCTCTTCCTTAAAAAAAGATGGTGCATTGTCACGGCAGCCATTAATTACTCTAAATATATAGCCTTTCCATCTATAATGAAAAAAGTCTTCATCTCTATGAAACATCTGTAAACATTGCTCATGTATATAGCTCTCAAGTGAATAGTGCTTCTACACCCTGAATTGCTTCTCTAATGAAATGTATATTGAGTCATTAAGACCTCTTCATTATTCATATTCTTTGAATATTTTTCAGATATGTAGATATACAACTGCCAGTTCTTCTGCGTGCCGCTAATGCATATCAAGATCTTTCAGGAAAGCAGTGGCATCATTTTTTCAGGTGCCTACCCTTGAAAAAGGAAGTATGTTGAGAGCCGCCCCGAGGCTTCAGTGAATGGGGCGGCATAGAAATGTTTTAATAAATAAATAAAATAAAAAGCCAGATGTTGGCTGAACAATTCATGGTGGCCCCAAAATAGTCCCCTTAAGCAGTATGGACAATCCTACACCACAATCAGTTGAAGCATCTTGCTATCATCCATCATCATCATCAATTTTTCCGGCCTGTTCCCAGTGACTCAGATGCAAAGTGGCTATGTTGAGATGCCTGGTCTTGGATGCCCAGTCTGAGTGCCTCCGCCCCACATCAGCTGGCATGTCTTCATGAATAGCTAAGAAATAGTTCACAAAATAAAACCTTACCTCTCTTGCCCTATCCTGGCTATGCACTTCAATGAGTCAAGGTATCCATGAAAGTCTGCATCATATAACAGTGGCAGAATCCATGAGCGTCTGCATCATGTATTACACCTGGAAGCAATTTCCATGACCACAGCTGTTGGTGGCCATAAATAACACATCATATGTGTATGTGACTTCCTGCCTGAGTGCTCACAGGTTGCCCAGGACTGCTCAGGTTGCCTCTGCTGTGAGGAAAATACAAGCAGCTCTTATACAGAAGCAGGTGCTATTGGCATGAGCTTGGAGTGTATTGATTGTGTGAAATGTGTACATGGTTTTTATGCTGGGAGTCTCTTGGATTTTGTGATGAATTACTAATCCTAGCACTGGCTGTTTTCTTAAGTCACTCAGAATTATTTATGAAACAAAACATGCACAGCAGAATAATTCATTTACTGATATTTAATGCTTCTTGGAGTTTTCCATATTCTGAATAAATTCATGCAGTGCTTATTGCCTTATTACTTTAGTATTACTTTCCAGGGGAGGATATGAGGACATATGATGCAGGGGTCTTGCAGAAGCCAAGCAGAACTGGGTCTGATCAGTTCCTGGAAGGGAAAGTGTACAGCAAACATGCATGTTGCCTTCAGTTCCTTGATGGAAGAGAGGTGGGATATTGAATACGAACAGAGCAACTCTGTGCCCCCTCTGGACACTATCTGGATGTTCTGGATTCCAGCTCCAGATCTTCCCTCCACCCATACCTGGTGCAGAAAGAGCTGTGCCATCTGCTTCTCCGAAGTGGTAAGGAGACCTCAAAGAAGGGGTTTGGGGTGCCTTCTGGGGATGGGGATGGGAGGAGACTGGTGCCACAAAGGTATGTTATACCTTGCTGGTGTCTCAACTGCCTTTCCTCCCCCGCTGAAGTCATGCCTGAAGGCAGCCAAAATCAGTTGTCTAGCTGCTTTGTAGAGAAAGATGACCATGGAGGCAAACTTCACCTTTGCTCTTCTCCTGTTCTACATAGGATGCCCCTTGTCCTCCCAGTCCAGAAGGCAGCTGGCTTCCCCACTAGACTGTTCCCTAAAGTATTCATCTAGTGGATGTGTACCTCACCCAACTGGCAAATGCTGTTGGTATGGTCTACAGATATAAAACCGCCAAACAGGAATGAAATGTGAATTGACACAATAATATAGTCAACATCAACATAATAATTAGGATATTAGAGACAAGTTATAAGCCCTGGTTTCCCTGGTCTAAGTCCAGCACAGAAATGGCAAGCCAAAACCCTGCCCCGATTTGAATTATGGCTCACTGGGGCAAAAGGTTAATGCTTCTCTCCACCACATTCTGCTCCTGTCCTCTTCACCATCCCCTTCAAACCCACACTTCCACTATTAATTTTTTAAGAATGGTCCAAGGGCAAAAAGGTGGCCAGCCTCATGTTTAGGTCAGCTGTTAATCTGAGTCATTAGTGACAGGTTGAGATGTATATTCCTAATCAGCTGTTAATGAGAAATATCACTGGAGAAACTGAGGTCAGCTGGGATGTGGCAAACTACACAGATTTCTTGGCTTGGAGAAAATTATTTTAGATACTTTTCTAGGCAACTTTTTGCATACTATATATTGTGAGACCCCCATTCACCCATCCTCTGTGGCTGATTACAAAGGAACAAGTGGCATTATTCTGCATGCATGAGCATCTTCTCCACCATCCTATTTTTTTAAAAAATGTCTTGGTATAGTTTATGTCCAGAATAATCAGGCAAATCTAACATCGATGAATGGTCCTAATGTCCCCACCACATCCATGTCTACAGATTACTATACACTTTGTCTTGGAATATAAATTAACATTTCATTTGCTGTCCTTCCTGACTGAGCTGTTCTTTAATACTAAAATGTCTTTAGCCAGGTAGAAAGCATGTAGTCAGAATCGACAGAATATTTTCCTTCTTTATTGATGAAGAGATTTCGCTACTTACTATGTATAGTTTGCTCATTTTTACAAACAAAATTGGCATGTGCTACATTAGCACACCGCTTTACAGATTCACTGCGCCAGAAAGACCTCCCATTAAAATGATGTTTCTTTTAAACTTGTAACTGGCAAACACAGGCATTAATTCCAAACCATTTGCTGCATAATAAGAGAGATATCAAAGAATCCTGAGAATACAATTCAGTTTACTGGGTGCAATTGTAGTTGATGAAATAATGTATTCATCAGCAGTACAATATGTACTGGCCAGACTTTATTTCTGGCCATCTATGAAATTTAAGATTTTTATTAGAATTTAAAGTTTCCACTTAAATTTGAGCCACATGCTAATACAAGCAGCACTGCAATAAAATATTCCTTTTAAGAATACAGAATGTTTCTAACTGCTTTTCACTAGAGAAAACTCAAATTGCTGGATTTGTGTTAGGATCATTTGCATCTATTTTAATTATGTTTGAAAGGAAATAGCACGCAGTGGCAAGTTTTGAATCCTTGTCACGCAGTCAGAAGACCCAATCTGCTGCTTTTAGGATGCTAAATTCCAGGTAAGCCTTATGCACACTTCCTTCTTGCTGCTGTTTGAAGAGCCAGGACCAGAAAAACAGTAGGCAGAAGTGGGTTGTCATTTTTCTGTGGAGTAGAAGCTTTTTTGTTCATAGCTTCTGCTGTGATGACCAACATGTTAAAGCAAAGGCCTGAACAAAAGAACAGAGAAGATCACAAAAATTACAAAATACATGGGGATTCATAGTACATAGGGTTCCTCCAAAGTTCCCCAGTTTTGAGTGTCTCCAAAGGTTCTCCAGCCAGTGGGATGGAAACATCTTTTGAAAACTAGCTGTTTGGGAATCTACCACTTAAACTATTTGTTTCTTAGCATCATGCTGCTCCTTTGGCACCATCTTTCCCCTGGCTGTTGCTTCTTCTTTTTTCCTAGATTAGACAAACAATGATGCTTGTAAATTCAGAAGCATGTAGTAAACAGGATGCTCACAGACCATAGTAATAAACACAACACCAATTGTCTATCAATTGCACTGGCTGCTAATCAAAGTCCAGGCCCGCTTCAAGGTGCTTGTTTTAACATATAAAGCCCTAAATGGTTTAGGACCTGAATATCTTAAAGAACATATCCATCCATATAAGCCTACCCAGACCTAAGATTGTCACTGGATGCCCTGTTTGGGAAGCCACCTTTAAAGGAAGCTAAGAGGGTGGCTACCCACAACAGGGCCTTCTCAGTGGTGGCATCCCATCTCTGGAACCAGCTCCCCAGAGATGTGCCTTCTCTGTGTACATTTCAGCACCAGGCCAAGATGTTCTTATTCTCGGAACATTTTAATTGTTGATCATTTAATTTTTAGATTTTAATATTTGACTGTTATTTTTAAGTAATGAATTTTAGTAATCATTTTTAAGATCTGTCCATGCTAATGTAGGATACAAACTGGCTGGTGCTTCTGCTGTGGTGTGGCTGTGTTACTGGCCTCAATGTTTATTATTGAATTATTTATGTTGTTTCTATGTTTTGTTAATGGTTTTTGTGTAAACCATCCAGAGAGCCATGTAGCTATTGTGTTAAATAAATACAGAAGTGTTAAATAAATATGACTATGCCATAGTGTTACTGAATGCAAAGGAGTACAATTGCAATGGAAAGCAATTGCTTTCTGGGTAAATCACAGAGGTGATCCCAGCCAGTTAAATATCCCGAATTGGACAGGATGATATCACAATGCTCTTCCATGTTTCGTAATGTGATGTCACAGAGTCAACCAAGGGTGAGAATAAGTCAGAATGTTAGTACAGAAGAATCATACTGGATCAGAGCAAGGGTCCCTCTGGTCCATTCACCAAGCAGCCCATAAGTCCAGAAGGGAATCCCACAAGTTGCACATGAAGGCTACAGTACCCCCACCCACCAAAAGATGTGCAGAAGGCTGCTCTGAATGGGAGCTAGCATGCAGCCCTCGGGCCTAGGAGCCATTGATAGCCTTCTGCTCCATCAATTTGCCCAGTCTTCTTTCAAAGCTAACTGAGTTGGTGGTCAGCACCACATCTTGTGGAAGTGAATCCCGTAGTTCAAGTGTGCACGGTGTGAAGAAATACTTCCTCTCATCGCTCCTGAAGCTCCCACCAATAAGCTTCATGAGATGTCTCTGGGTTCTAGTACTATGACCAAGGGGTGCAGAGAAGGTCTCTCTGTGTACCTTCTAGCGATGCAAAAGAACTCACAAATCCTTGAAATTCATTTGAAAAATCACTGGCTAAAAGAGCGATTTTTCAGCACTGATGAAAATATACATGGCGAAGTCTGCATAGTTCGGTCCTTTGAATATTTGCAGTGCTGAGGCTGTTAGTTATACAAGGTGAGGGCAGAGCCAGGAAGCGTGTTAAAAGGGCACCGCAGTTTCACTGAGCTCTGCATGACCTGTGGGCTAGTTTAGAAAAGCCTAATACTAGAAAAGCCTAAAAGTGTATATTCAGATGCCTTTGCACAGGATCTGCTTGACCTGTGGTTATGATCCACATCTGAAAAATGTGGATCACCCTTTCAATTGCAGGTTGTCCCTCTCAGAACAAGCACATTTTGACATTAAAATGTGTGTAAATACCAGAGGATAATCAATGGACCAGTTCTAGCAGGTCACAATAGACTGTGCTCAGCTTCCAGTTCCCTGTCTTGGCACGTGGCAGTTGCTACCTGCCAGGCAATGAGGTGTCAAGGTTAGAGGTGATATTTGAATAACTATTCATTAACCATATCAGTTTCACTATTTGGTGGAGCTAATGAAGGAGCTGAATATAGAATTTGTTGCTGCATCTGTTTTACATTAGAGTTATTATTATTACTTTAAAAGACCTAATCCAGCATGTCCTGATAAAGTTTAATGCTCTCTCATCCCTTTTCTTGTGGAATAGTGTGTTTTTCACACTCCTTTTTCCCTGACACTATGTCAAAGGAAAAAAAACTCTAAATGCATATGATACAAAATTCAGGAATATATCTCTATAAAAAGCAGGTTCTTGAAATCTGTGGACAATGACAGACATTTAAATATAAATGATAACAGGGGTAAGGTAAAGAGAAGAATGGAGCTGAAAGAAATGAGACGAGATCCAACAATTAGAAAGCATCTGGAGCTTTGGAATGAGTTGGCTGGAAAGAGAGATGGGAAGCTCATTGGACTGGAACAATGAGTGACAAGGATGCAAAAGGAGCTGGGATGGGAACCTGCAATTGTGCATGTGCATTATTTACAAAGTGAGCAGCAGTGGAAAATCACTTTGTGAAGTATTTGGGCCATAAAGGGAAGCCAGCTAGTTCAGCTCTCATACTGGTTTCTTTCTTTGTTCATCACTGCAATGTGATAGGAAAAAATGAAGGCTATGACACTGATCAGCTAAGCAGCTAAACTAGAAGGCAAGATAAGCAATATAAGCAGATAATCAGTTAATTAATAGATAAACTACAGTAGATGCTAATTGGAAAGTGATGGGAAAGTGGAAGGATTATAAGGAAGTGGCATTATAAGGCATTCATTTTGGAATGGCAGCAAGAAAATTCCCTAAGGATTATAACTACATGCCATTTATTTTTGTCTTTTCATTCCCCCCCCCCTAAAATTGTGCAAAGCATTCTATATTTTTCCCCTTCTTTTTAAACACAAAATTGTTCACTTTTTTTGGTTGACAGGATTTTAAATTATGATTAACACCTTTGCTCCCACTGAAAAGAATTTGATGAAAATGAAGCTAAACAGGAAAGAAATACTTCATGTCCCAAAAGGTAGCTGGAAAAACCTTCTCTTTAACATGTAACTTTTGGTAACTCTGGAGAATGATTTTGTGTAAGACTAATAACTACAGTTTTCCCCAGGAAACCAGCTGGTAATTGTACATTAATGTTCATATAAGTTCCTTTCCCCACCAGCCTCAGCTTTCAGCCATTAGATGCTCTCTGTGATTCCTTAACCGGGGACTGACCTTATTTAGTTTTTTTTCCTCAGTACGACTGCACTGGATTCTGCAAGGATTGCAAATACAGAAATGCTCAGAGCTATCCTGTTTAATAGACCCCTAAATCTTTCTCTGGATGTCCTCAGAAAGTCTTTCTGTAAAGGAAAGCAGGTATATATTAAGGTGGGGATGAGATCTGGATGATCCAAAGAGTTTTCATATGTAAAAATATGTTGAAAAGTTAGTGCTGATTTCTAATTATGTATCATGTGATGCAAAACAGCTTTAAAGTAATGATGGCATGGCATATTCCTCTTTTCTCATATTAGACAAAATATATGGAATCACAGATGGAAAGAAAATGCTGTAACAGAGGCGTGTAGCTGTTTCCATGTGTGGCAAACCTGAAAGTCTGCTGAGCAGCAGTGGAAACAAGAGATATAATAGGAAAGTTCTCCCTGGAAAGACAAACATCTTGTTCTTACTGACCTACACTTAAAAAAGGAACCAGACCAACTATAAAGGCATCAACAAGAAGTGATTTTGTCCTGATTCTTGTTGCCTGTCCCCTGACCTGGAAGGAGCATGGCATTGGTGGCCTGTGCACGGGCCCTGGGCAAGGCTGTAAAGAGGCAGCCACTGCCAGGGGCAATCCCTCCGCTGTCCTGTTGTAAAAGGCACGGGGACTCTGCGGGCTGCCTGCCCTTTTTGTCCCACTGCATTCACCTGTGGCGAGAGGGCAGGTTTGTCACGAGGACTTTTCAGACTATGGGGTCTCTTTGTGTTTTGTACACTGAGGATACACAGTGTATCCTCTGCCACAGATGCATGCAAGCCTCCATCCATCCAGTGAAAGGAGTGAGGCAGGAGAGCCGTGATGTTGGCTGCCATGACTCTCCACCCCGTGCATTGTATCTACTTGGCTATGTTTGGGGAGGGAGGGGAGGGAGGGGAAGGGCGCTGCCTGCCTGCCTGCCAACAGGCAATGGCAAACTTAATGGTAATTTATTATGTACTATTGTATTTCAATGTATTTTATCATGCTGTAAGCTGCCCCGAGGTTTTGGCAAGGGGCGGCATAGAAATGTTATAATAATAATAATAATAATAATAATAATAATAATAATAATAATAAACTTCATCAGTGCCAGCTTCCGTCTGCTCAGCCCCACAGCAACCCCCTGAGACCCAGTGGCATCGTTACAGAGGCAGTAGCATGGGTCTTTCCAGACTGGTTGCAAGAGGGACCAGGCAGGAGCTTGGCTTTTGGAGTCCCAGCTCCAAAGTCACAGGATTTCAGAGCTTGTGTTATTCCTCCCAGACAACCCTATGGAGTCACAAGTCTGGGTCCTTCTTATATTAGTTGGCTGGGTCTCGTTTTTCTGTTAGCTTCCCGCAGCATAATGCAAGACTTCTGGGATGCACAGGAGTTCGGTGATGGGCACAAAGTGACACATAACGTACCTATACAAAGCCTGTGATAAGAGGGAGAGAGTGGGGCAGTTTAAAGGGTGCCGGGCTTTGGGAAAGATCAGAGATGGAGTTTGGAGCATTACTATACTTGAATAGCTTTACTTATCCCAAAAGCCATCAAGGTGCTTCAATGAGTGATATTGGATTGATATTAACATTCTCAAAAGCCTTTGAAAATCCGCCACATCCTCCTTTCCGTTCCCTACCATGAAATTGCTCTAGTCTAATATAATAAGATAAAGCCAAAGCATACAAATGATTCCTTGCTGGGTCAATAATTATTACACTATCTAACTACACAATACTGTAATTATGAACTGTTGTTTCTACTAAGAATAATGGGACATGGAACTGAGGTTATGAAAACAAGTATTTCCGTTAATGGAAATGAAGTCTCAGGCATTTTTAAATTGTTGTGTGTGTATTTTTTTCATGCACATAATTTTATACTACAGCGGACCTATTTAGCCAGAGGGCATGAAGCTATTTTGTATTTCTAAAATGTTCTCCTTAAAATCGTTGTGCACAGTTGTGTTTCAATTATGATAGAATATTGGGATTTAAAATGTATGTATCTTACCAAGTCTATAATATGGAACTCGGCAATGTCTGGAAAATAGCCTTCTCATGCGCCAAGGTGAAGTGCGATGCAGCTGCTGATGGGTGTGGAGCACCATGAGACAGTGGCAGGAGTTCTCTGGGCCACAGGCCGAGTCTGGCACATGGCGGTTCTCTAGCTGGACCTGGGCAGCATCTACTCCATTTCCCAAGCCCCATGCCATGGAGAAAGGCCAGATGGGTGGGGGCTAGTCAATGACATGATCATGTCTGGTCCTTCCCACCAACATCATCTGGCTCAAGGGCCCCCCAGGGTGGAGCAGTTCGTCCTCAGCTGAAGCTGGTTGCCCACCCATGATGCATCTTGAGCTTGCCTGGTTCACAGCCTCCTTGGGTGGAGCCTATACCAGCAATCATCAAAATGCTGGAGGTCTTCCTCACCATTTTCCTTACGCTGGTGCTGCCCAAACAGGAGGCAAGGTCTAAAAGCAAGTTACCTTTTTAAAACTATAAAAAACTATTAAAAACCATATTTTTAGCCTCCATCACATCCTCTAGGTGTGTGAAGGGTCTCCACACACAAGATACCTGCTCCTTCCATCTGTTTGTAATGCCAGCCCATATAGAGACGGGCACCAGTTTGTATAAGGGTGAGGTACATGTTAGAAGCAACATGAGGACATCTTCTCCATGCCAGGACTAGCCAGGAGTAAATCCAAGGCTAGTTTTTCAATCCCTGTGTAGCCCTCCATTGTCACTGTCTCTGCAACCTGCACCAGGGTTACCCAGTTGCTTATGGGTTGATTAGGATTTTAAGCATATCGGAACATAAGAAGAGCCATGCTGGATCAGACCAAGGATCCTCCTAGTCCAGCATCCTGCTCACATGGTGGTCAGCCTTCTGCCCACAGCTCCCTAAGTGGGATATAAACAGAGCAGCCCCTTCCTGCCCAAATTCTCTAGCAACTGGGGTACATAGGCAAAGCTGCTTCTGTACATCACAGGGCTCCTTCTCCATGAATTTGTTTTAACCAGACAGAAACAAGGTGACATGATTCTGGGTTGCTGTTGGATTCTTCGCATAGTCTACGCTGTTGACCTTCCATCCTTGCTTTGTCTTTTACTCTGGTCTCAGCTGATTCTCTTGTTACTGTCATTCTTCCTTTTAGTACCCCAAACTGGCACCTACCACCTGAGCCTGCTACGTACATTTCCGCCTGGATGTGAAACAGGGACCAGCTGGGTAGCCCCATGCTGTACATCTCCTTTAATTGTCAAGGCTGATGGGATTAGTTCATAAACCTGCAAACACTTCAGAGAATAATTACAGTTAATAATATTCATAAATGATGTTAAGGCAGGTCCATCATTTTATAATTTTGCATACTCTATAAAGTAGATTTCAAGATACTGTCAAACACTGAAGCTCTGTTGCAGCAAGTGCAGCTCCAGCAATTACATTGTGATAAAAATGACGTGCATATTTTGAGATTAGCTCTCTTATCTTAAAGCCCTTAGGATGGGTAAAAACTGTACAAAGTCCTAGAAACCACCAAACAATCAATGGGTGGGAAATTGGAAGGAACACATAGAAAGAAAGCCATTTGAGGAATCCTGTAGGGGGAGCGAACCAGCCAAATAAGTAAAATATCCAGGTGCCAGAACTTCATGGAGCCTGAAAGAGAATGCAAGGAGGACAGCACGCCATTCCCAGAACAAAGCAGATGGCTAATGAGGCATCATCAAAATTATGAATGGTGGCTTTATCCCACCATGGTGGGCCCCACACTGATCAACACAATGGGACAAAAATCTCAGCAGAAGCCTAGGGTCAAAAGACACAGTACAATTCTCACCAGTCCTAGCCAGCATGACTAGTAGCCAAGGACGATAGGAGTTTTCATCCAAAACATCTGGAAGGCCCCAGATGAGGAAAAGCTGGCCTAGACAAACTTGGCAATGCTTTAGGCTTAGCTTTGTTGTATACAAGTAATGTGCAGAAGGGAAGTCAAGCAGAAAATGTCTTATATAGCATGTTTCTGTTTGGCTCATGAAATAAAAGCAGAGGCCAGATGTGTGCTGCAGGACTAAGTCTAGCTTAAACCAGCTCTCCCTGTTACAAGGCATCCCAGTCCCTCAGCACAGGTTGTACTCAACAATTTTGCTGTTTGAGCTTGATGCTTAAAACAAGCCAACTTGGAGATTTTCTCAGAGATCCCCATTTCTAAGATGAACTGAAATTAATTTTAGCTGCTGATGAATAACTCCCTAAAAGCCACATGGCTCTAGCAACATTTGTACAAGTTGCAGAGATCTGTGTGGTCTGGGGATGCACATTTCATTAGTGGCAAAAAAAAAAAAAAAAGTGCAAATTGAGGTCTATCTCAGAGCTGCTGGTCCACAAACTGGTTTGAGCAACCCCACAGCAAATTGGGGCTGATACGGGCCTAAGGAACTGGAATCTGGGAGGCTGAATCTTGGCAATCCATCAGATTTTCCTCCCTTTGTCACAGTCCTCACACATCCCCAGCACAGATGAGGTTTCATCATTTAAATAGCTATGTTGGTAGCAAAACTAGTTACTTTCCTTAGATATCTTCAACTTTATTAGTTCCATGTCTTGTACTTTACCTCACATTTGTTTCCCATTTCATCTCACTGCTATCAGTGTAATTTACAGGATTTTCTAGTCTATGTAATCATGTAGTGCCAGCTTTAATTCACTGTATTTGCTATAGATCTGTACTACTTGCAATCAGCATTATCATCTTATGCAGCCAGCATGCAAACTCTCAAATTTTGTATGATTGCTTAAAGTGTTCAATTTGTTTCAGTTAAATTTGAGTCTGGTGGTATTTTGTCACTGTTTGAAACTGGTTTGCTTATCTGCCAGGATAAACTCACTTTCAAACCCATATAAGCCTAGATTCTATTACTGGTAATTGTGCTACTTACCCATTGCATGGAGAACTGCGTATACATAGCAAATGCAAACCTTCTCCAGATCTTACAGCATCTCCACATTCTGTATAGCAGCACAATTGCTTAGGATACATACATGTTCTACCAATGCTTACTGACGTTTCTGGACAACAGAACTACATCTTTAACCCCAGGTTCCCAAATAGGCTCACACAAATTCAAAACCCACAATAGACTGATGCCTTCATTTGGAGAATATGTTCAGAATTCAACAAAAAATACTTTATGGAAGTGTTGTGTTATGCCTTTTAATTATGTCATTTAACAGCTGTTCGGAGCACATGTTCATCCAACTGCCACTCATTTGTAAATTTCCTTTATTTCTTCCTCCTCTGAGTTTTCCCCTCATCCTTACTGTTTGATTGACAGAGTTTTGCTTTTATTAGCTTTGACAGATCAGACTGGGAATTTCACCTCTCTAGGGAAACAGCATATTATTATTTAACATAATGATTGAAATTGCCCAAGACACTTAACAAGAGAACTTGCTTCCTTTTCTTTTTTTCTTTTTTGTCAAATAGTTTGACATGTTTGAAACTAACACATATTAGAAATGAATAGGTTGGTCTTTATGCTTTGAAATGAAATTATATGGAAAAGCAAACAGAACAAGGAGGATGATGGCCAAAGAGCATCAGGAGACTTGGTCACCATGAGGGGATTCAGATTTCCTATCATAGAATATTAGAGTTGGAAGGGGCCATGAAGGCCATCGAATCCAACCCCCTGCTGTTGCAGGACAGCATCCCACTCAGATGGCTGTCCAGGTTCTTTTTAAATGTCTCTAGTGTGGGGCAGCCCACCACCTCTCTAGGCAGCTGGTTCCGCTGTCGTATTGCTCTGACAGTGAGGAAGCTTTTCCTGATGTCCAGCCCGAATCCGGGTTGCTGCAACTTGAACTGATTATTCCGTGTCCTACACTCCGGCATCAGCAAGAAGAGACCTTATCCTTCCTCTCTGTGACAGCCTTTGAGATACTTACAGAGGGATATCATGCCCCCCCCCACCTCAGTCTTCTCTTCTCAAGGTTGAACATGCCCAGTTCTCTCAGTTTCTGTGGTGGGAATGAAAATCATCAGTGCCTTGAACCTCACACAAACTTGCAGGACTCTTGGTCCTTGTAACACTTTATGTGCAGTAGGACTGGGACAAGCCCTTTGGAATCCATCCCTCCGGCATCCATGGATTTCTCTTGTGCTCAACCCAGTCCTGCAAAGTGAGCAGAGCCAAGTGGAAGTCCACAAATGCTCACAGGCACCAAGTTGCACAACTATCAACCTTCCTGCTCAGGTGCAGCCTAAGATGTGGCTGCAGGATGTGGCAAAGGGGCACTGTGAGCAGGGGAGCCAGGTTCCCAGCAGCCAACCTTCTTCCCTACCTGCTGAGCATGCAAGAGGGGCTCTGCATGGGCCTCAATTCCTGGCAAGCACCCAGCAAACACAGGAGTTTGGACTCACAGCTGCAGCAAAGCAGCCTGGAATCCGGGAAGCTAAGCTAAGAGTCCCCCAAGTGGATTCGTTGCACATCCCTAGTGTGAAGAAACACCATTTTTACAGGCTCACAAGAAGGAGTGGTGTCTCAGATATTTTGCAAGATCTATGGAATGCCCAGATCTTAAGACATGGAGGAAGATGCAGAGTGAGCAATACAGGCACTTTGAGTGCCACATCAGTTGCTGATGCCTGGGATGAGCAGGCAAAGGAATGGCTAGTGTAGGTCAGGAGCAGCAAGCTGTGGTCTTCAGGCTTATTTTGAAAGGCAACTGCAGGTGATGAGCTGGGCAGCTTGAAGAACAATCCCACCATTCCTGGAAACCTGATGCATGAAAGAGAGAAAGAGAAGAAAGGGGGTGGCCAGAGGTGAAAAGTGCCAATGCCCAGCTTTGGCACTGGTCCTCCCTAATGCTGCTTTTAGCCTTCCCCATGCCAACATATAGCCCCTATAGCCACTGGTGTAAGTTTGTGCAAAGCTGGACTTTAACTGTAGGAGCTAGTGTAAGCACAGGTTGTTCTGTGCTTTATTTTTCCCTATGTGAACTATCCTCCAGAGCAAGGGGCATGTCAAAGCCACCATCTGCATTTAGGATAACAAAAGAGAATATTACAAATGAATCATATCTATTTATTTTAATATTTTGTTGCTAATAACTAAAGCAGGTGGAGATGCGTAAGAAATCCTTTTGGGAGTTAGGATCTGTCAGATTCCTTGGGCTCTGCTCCTGGACTCCAGCCTGACTTTCTGGTGGGTGCTCTCTGTCTTCACATGGCTGCCTGCCAGAAAGTGTGCCTGCACAAAAGTTTTGCAAGTGGCCTCGCCCTTCCACACACATGACCTGCAGCCTTTGTTTGTTCTGCATATGTTGTGCAAGAGGGTTGCCTGTTGCACAACCAGACCTCCACAAGTGTTCATGGGCTTCCTCCCAGCTTTGCTTGCTTCTTAAATGAAGACCCAGCATGAGAAGAAGTCCAAGAGGCAAAAAAGAGCTGGATTCCAGGGAGGGTCATCACAGCTCTACAAGCAGGCAAACTTGTAGTCCAGATACTAAGACTCAAGTCCAGATACTAAGTCCGTCCTCTCCTGGGATGTTTGGGCTAGAGCCAGCAAGTCAGAGGCTTTCAGTATGGCTGTGCCTTAAGGTTTTAGTTGCAGTTCTCATGTAGGAGCTTGATGTCTCATGTGTTGCTGGCTTCTCAGACCCTTGGCTGTCCTACACACCTCTGCTGCTGTAACAGGGTCTTTGAAGTGAAAACCCCCTGGCAGGGTCTTAATGGTGACCCAGAAGGGAGGACCACCCCTGAGGGCCCAAGAAACAAATGAAAGGAGGCCTGCAGATTAGGTTGGACGAGTTCAGCTTGAAACTAAGTCTAAGGAAGCAGACCCTGCTTACAAATGACAGGACAATACTTCCCATCTGTAGCTGAGTTCAGAGAGATTGTTTTTATGCTAAGAAGGACTGCATTGTGCACAGACAGATCAATTACTAGATCAATAGAAGTACATCGAGTCTACTTTTAAACATTTATTAATAAAAACCACATATAATTAAGACAATTACTGAAAAAAATGGCATCATTGCACTGCTTCCTGGAGGAGAAAAGGGTCAAAGTAGCCAACAGAAACCAGTTTGTGAAGTTTAGGAACAAACTGCCAAGCACTGAAGTTCATAATCTATTCCAAAATTAAATATGAATTTGTAAGATAGCTATCCAAGCTCATTAGAAAGTGAGGATTACACAATTATAAGTTATGGCCAATGACTTAGCTAATTACAAAACTTGGCAATATTGGTAGAACTGTTTTCCTGTTGCCGGCTTGCCTGTGATCTTCTCCTGTGGACTTCTCCTCCTCCCCTCCGCCTCTTCACTTCCTTTCTGCTCTCCTGTTTCCTTCCTTCTTAGTTTAGTTCTCCCATTTCCTTCTTCAGCCCCACTCCCCATTCTCTCTTCCTTGGCCAGCTAAAGAGGCTGGCATATCCCCTGGGCTCCCGCACTTCTCTTTCCATTAGCCACAGCAGCAGCTTCAGCCGGCAGGTGCGTGAGTCTTTCAGCATCTGGTGCCAACCTGCAATGTCCCTGATGGGCACCAAAGCTTGCAGCCAGCTGTTCCACGAACCCTGCCCAGAAAGGAAGGGATGGACCAGTGTGCTCCTAGGAATGCACACATTGCCTGCCCCTCCCCTGATGAACGAGAGTCATATCCAGGACACCTGGGTGGTTTATGCAGGCTTTCCTCCTGTTGCTTAAGAATTGCTTTAACCCACATTAAAACAAAATGGAACAAAAACCTGGTGATCACTTATTTGTAGGCTGGCACTCTGAGGCTACTGCTTAAATTTAAGCATTGGGAGCCGCCTCCAGTGTTTCCTGGAAGGGCTCTCTGCACCCCCTGGGAAATCTGTGGCAGGGTGCAATCCCCACTCCATCAGTTTAGAGCTCTGCTAGAGCTTGCTGCTTATTTTTGGCTGCAGTTTATGGATTTCTCCTTCAGCGGTGGATGGATTGTGGATTGTGTGGTGCCCTGAAGTATTCAGCCTGCAGGGGGCCCAGTGGGTAAAAATGGGGCCCGTTGAAGTTGCTCACCCCTGTAGGGTATGCAATCAAGTGTATTCTGAGGCCTCATTTGGGACCTACCTTGATCTCCCCCCCACCCCCCAAAAAATATCAGCATCACCAAGAAGTCCGTATACAACTGACACTGCTGGTTAGACTTTTCTGCAGAATGTTCTTGATTGCAGAAGATACGATTGCCTCAACATTGCACTTCTGCTTGACTGGGGAGGAGAGGGAGACTCTAATAACCAGTAATTAAAAAAATCAACTAATTACATATTTGCACAATAAAGAGAAATAACAGAAATGGAGCTTTGGCAGCTTTCTTTAGTCTTTACTGTATGCTTTACAAAATTGTAATTACCGCTCAACATGTTTACTCAAGAGACATGAAAAAAGGCTTCAAAGTATATTTGCTAATCTTGGGGCATTTTTTTTATTCAGCATGTGCTTAATATTGCACTTAATAAACTTTCAATTTGGAGTGTCGGTTATAGGAAAGAAGAGGGAAAATGGCAAATTTACATATCCCTGCACCCTCTCAAAATAAGCTATTTTGACTGCATAGTTAGTCTTCCAGATATTACTGCCCAGATGATCCTACTCTGACCATGTGAGCCTTGCACAGCCCTTCTTATCTGTAGTGCAATGACCTGAGAGGAAAGCTATGATGCAAGTGAAGCTGATGCCTAGGTTCTACCCACATCTTGTTTCCACCTTATCAAGGTGGGATGCCCCTCTTTAGACTTTCTACCAAAGTGCAAAAACTGAGTTTCATGTGCATGGACTTGTCTCCATGGTTCATAAAATCTGTGGTCAGGAGATCAGCTTTTCTCAAGCCACATAGATTCTGTGTGCTTGCAGGCTGTTTTGTTTTGTTTAATTCCCCTAACTTTGTGCAAATTTAGTCATAGAAAAATATGATGAATGTGAAGGGTTAGGGTTAGGCACCCTAGTGCCTTGTGACTCCAAGTGAATGAAATCAATTAGCTCCAAGGCTAGTTTTCCTCTGCCTCCACCCCTGGAATGCCAGTTCTTGGACGCTTCTGGTCACCTTAAAAGTCCTTCAACATACTTTTCTAAATATATCCCTAACTTGACTCCACCTGCACATCACAGTCATTTGTGACTACATTGACTAAATAGGCAACTCAACTAACAATTAAACCAAATTAACCCCAGTCATGGGTGGGATAATGTAAATCGGTGTCCTGCAACAGCAGGGAGTTGGACCTGATGGCCTTCATGGCCTTGTCCAGGTCTACTATTCTGATTCTATGATACAATATTCCTTGTGAAGCAAGTGAAAAAACCTCCATCTCAGACACCGTTGAGGTGCCAAAAATACTTAGTCCTATGAAAAGACAGTCAGCTAACCCCACTCAGAAAGTGAATGAGTGTGTAGGGAATGAATAGAAGGAAAGTGGGCAGGCTTGGGATGGAGACATCTTAAACAAGCGAGGCCCCATCCACTCTCTGCACACCACTCCAACATCCTTCTTCTAGCTGGTCCATAAATGGTTCCTGCTAGCAGTCATATGCCAGGTGCTGTTCTAAGTCCAAGGAATTATTTATATGGAAGGCCAGTACAACAGAAAGAAGAATGGGGAAGTAGCGACCCTTCATGGCTGCGGGCAGAGCAATTGATAAGTGATGGCCCTTCTTGACCATGGGCAGAACCTTGGAGCAGCTTCCCCTGCTAGCTATGGAAGCAGGGGATTCACAGCTTGACTGGATGATGAATGATTCCTGGGCTTCCGTTTTCCAGAGAGGCCTGCCCAGGAGTTTGCTGTTGAATCAGGTGCTTGTTTTGATGCTGGTGATGAATTGGCCCCTCAATGTATGTAAGATAAACGGTTCTGCACTGAATCCTTGCTCTTAAGGAAACAGGACTTGCAGGGGTTAAGGCATCTCAGAGTTACTCATTCAAAGAAATGCTGTTTAGCTCTTGTTACTACAAGAGGGACATATCCTTATAAAATGTTAAAACTCAGACCTATCAAGTGGTCAAATAAATCTAGCTGTGGGAGAGTCCAAGTCTTCAGACAATGCTTTACACTCCCAGGTATATTCTATGGCAGCTTCAACCTTTCTCTGTCCTCAGTCCTCACCTACTCACTGGAAAGTTCATATGTTGAAACAGCTGCACGTGGGGTGAGTTACACCTCTGTCAGAGTCCTTGCTGCTGTGCTCTGATCCTTGGAGAATGTCTCGGCCCATCAGGCCTGTCCCCCAGATCCAGGCACCCCAGACTTGGCGTGGCATATGAGTTAAGAGGGGTGCATGTGTGCAGGTACACACTCACCAAATTAGGAGAGACAATGGTTCCACGGTGTTACAGAGAGCACGAAATGGGATTTGCAGACATGAATCAGCAATGACATGGCTAAGAACCACAAGTTAACGTTTACGTGGTTTCAGCAGTCCAAGGCTCCTTTTAAAAATAATACTTACATGTGGTGTCAATGCAGCAAAGCTGATGACTGATGATAAGAGATGGTGTCAAAAAATCTCTGGCACACAAGCCAGGGAAGACCTTGGCCTAAGATCTTGGCGAGTAATTCTAAGGTACTTAAGGTTCAAAATACACAGCTTTATAGATTTTTAAAAGTATCTTTTTGAACAATGCCCAGAAGCTTGTGTGCCTTTGTGGCTTGACATGTAATTATTTGATAATTACAGTCTTTCTGAAAATCTTTATGAATTCTATAATTTCATTCCATTCCTAAAGAAATAAGAAAATGTTTTATAAAAAGGTACAAGATGGCTTGTAATAATAGAATGTATGATCTCATTTTCAGCACAATGCTAAGATGTAGATGAGTATCTTCAAAGCAAATTCAATCTCTGATTTCTTTCAAGTTCATACTTAATATTTCCTTTGGTTCACAAACACCTTAGAAACTGAATAGGCTTTGAAAGTCATACCCTATCATAATAATCCTATACTGGACAATGTCAGCATCCGATCTTCCATAATATTCCTTTGGAGGGATGAAAAGGACCAAATTGAGTCACGGGGAGAATGCAGTAGGATTTCTGTGAACAATGATAATTCATTATCAAACATAAAGAAGAAATTAATGTTTTCAAACTACATTTAAACCAAAAACATTCATTCCATTGAAGCACAGTCTGTGCTGTACTGTGCTGATCTGTATGGTTTGTGACTAGGGATGGATGAATCTGTCAATTCTGGTTTCCTCTCATTTCTCATTCATCCTATCCAAATTGGATTCATCCCAAGCTTTGAGAATGTTTCCAATGTTAAAGATACAATCCTATGGTCTCTGACTATGGAAGTTCATGGGATTTTGCAGTCTTGGCACTGCACTGAGGTCCTCCAACTTGGTGCTTGGATGCCGAAGGCCAAGTCCTTACCCTACTGTCTCACGGCCAGTAGAGAGGAGTTTGCTGGCTGCCTCCCCACTAAGGTCATGACTGGGCCTTGAAGCAGGGAAAGAACTGGCACAGATGCAGGGCCATGCATTTCTGCCAGTTCTAAGTGGCACTCAGCCTCCGACCAGGCAATGGCCATTGGGCTGAAATGCAAGAGGCATGATGGCAGAGGAGAGTGCCGTGGACACACCTCATGCCTTGTGCTGGATGCCTGAAAGCCTCTGAGCTGGATTGCTCTCCACCTGCACTTTGGCTCAAAGGATATTTTTTAGGCTTGCAGGAACATTCTGAGGTGTTCTGCATGATTTATTCTAGCACATGCATCTTGTGTGCGCATTTTTTCTATGGTACATCTTTCTTTCCTAGCAGATTTCCTTATGTTTACTTATGCATTAGTGGGTGCATTTTTCTGATTGGAAAATTCAACCACAAAATGTGCAGCAATACACTGTTTGGAGGATAACGATGCTTCAATTTGCATATTGTTTTGAAGGTGTAAAATTGGCTAGGGTCACATTAAAATGCAAATGGAATGGACAACTCCATACTTATTTGTGACTAACAAGCCAAGCACAATCCACCAAGACTTATGGAGTGCCTAGCAAGCCACTGTAAATGATGATGAGCTGCCTTTGAATTAATAAGTCATACATGGTGTAGACTGTCTTAGTGCCAGCCTAAAATAAAACTGCTTATAGACAACAGGATATGCTACACTGAAAAGATGAAACATGCTTGTTATCTTGCATCTAGAGTACTAGTAAAGCAGGGTGAAAAAGAAAATATATTGGCATATATCGAGGAATATAGATCGGTTTGTAAAACAGTTTTGTTTTTCATTGCAGTGATGCCTGGTGGTTTATCTCATCTGAGAAGAGATTAGATGATGACATTAGAGGATAGATAACAGAAATGACTGCCAGTGTTTTGACAAAACATTTGTTTTCTAATCATAGAATAAATGTTCCTTTAGTGAAAGGCTCCATATCAATATAGCATAGCCAAACTCAGCATTTTCCTGGAAATATGTGCTTCTTCAAACTAGAAAACATTCCTTAATCTGAATTAACTCAGTAGGTCTGTATTGCAATATTTAGATCTTTGGCATTTGAGAAAGGCAGTCTCACTTTCAGCTCCCGAAAACAGGAGAAAGTGAGACTTTCCTATGCACATAGGTTGTTTGTGACATCAGTTTCAGTTCATTTTTTCCCCCAGATTTCCCCTAGTTTGCACCTTCCAGTCTGAACAAAGACTCACCCACAGTCTATGGTCAAAGACTGTACATTCCCAGACTTGCAATGTGATTTTCAGACCTTTACCTCCAAATGCATTTGCTAGCATGAACACAAGGAATAGGAATACTTTGCAAAAGAAATACATTTCAGAAAAGTGTGCTTTTCAAAAGAGTACATTTCAAAAATGCCTCAATTGATGCATACATTTTGAGCAATATGCATGAAAGTAAGTATGATTCTTCATGTAAAGAGGACAAAACCAAAGCTCTCAATCTGATATAGATGTTAGCTGGAACAAGTTTTGAGATGGATTTCAGAGAAATTTGGAGAGTACCAGTCTTGCTGATTTGCATGCATACTTCTTTGGGATTAATTAAGATTCTTCTTTGGGAATTCATTGAGACTTACTTCTGAGTAAACATGCATAGTATTGTACTATTACTCTGAATACAGCTGCTTCTGTTATGATTCAGGTATTACATGAATAGCACAAATCAGGCTAAAAAACAAAAACAATGGACTATAGGCATATACTTTTAGTACCTTGTCATTCAAATATACTTCATTTAATATGTCTCAGTGTAGGTTGATAAGAAGCGTAGCATTAATTCAGCTCTAACATTTTGGTTAAGATTTATTCTGTTATTTTGCAAGATAAGTGCAGTGTTCCAATTCTCTATTTTGTGGAACAAAGAGGAAAATAATCTCTGTGTTTGCTGAAACAACGATCAAAACATGAACACCAGATGTCATATCTGGTTTTGAGCAGAAGCCGTAATGCCCAGATTACCTAAAATCAAATCACTCATCCAGAAGACAGAACCTCAAGGAGAATGTTCATCATGGATGACAAGGGGGCACCATCTCCAAGGAAGGCCCTGAGTGCCACCTGCGTCACCTTCAGAATGGAAATCGAGCAATCAGGAAGTAGCTGTACCTGATTGTAGCTGTTTAACAGGATCCCTTGTGATGAACTGCCCTTCCCTTTGATACTTTATCATGGAAGGTGATGAAACATCTATCCCAAGGGAGGCTATACTGTCACATGTAAAGCTTGCTGCTTCAGTTTTATTTATCTTCATGTAATATGACTGCATGATGCAGTAACTGTACTATGCTGCTGTTCATTCCTGTGGATTGTTAAAAAGGCTGTTGGGATCAGTTGTTCGGGACCTGTTCTATATTTGGTTATGTATATATGCTCAGCATGAGTACACATGAAGCAATGGATTTTGTTTGTTACGGGGCTGTTGCTTGCATTGGATTGACTAGAATCCACCTTGCAGGGCTTACAACAAAAAGCAGAAAGGGCTTTAGTTACTCACAAACAATCCACATGTGTGACTTGCATGACAGAGGGATGTTGGAATATCCATGCAGGAAAAATAATCCGTGTACTAGCAGAATTTCAGTTTTGATTTCATGCAAATAGAAGTATCATTACTAAATACAGCTCCCTTAAAGATATTTGCAATAACATCCTCACTGCAACTGGGAAAATGCCAATAAGTGCACAGCTATGGTATGACACAAAGAAATGCTAGCCTCAACATGGCCACTTCTGCTCACATAGGGAAGAGTTCAGGTAGAGCAGGACTGCTCCGGCTCAGAGCAGTCCAGGCAGGAACAAACCATTGCCAAAGTCGGTCATCACCAGCTTTATGTATGCTTCAGCCTGAGCCAGGGGGCTCTTAGACTTTACAGCCGATACGAAAAGCAGCTTCATCAAGAGCAATTCTCAGGCTGCAAGCCTGGAGCACTGCACAGTATCAAGTAAGCAAGCAGAAGGTTCTAGAAGAAGGAGGTAGATAGCAAGCTCATTTCCATAGGGGAAAGGGATGAAAAAGAGATACAGGCCTCAAAGCAAATTCCTGTGTGAATATGATGACGAAATATTGCAACATTCCCAAACTTTGTAATGGAGGGTAGATGTTCCCACAGGGAATGCAATTGGGATCATTCAGACCCATTTAACTGAATCCTACTCTGGCCTTGAAGACTAGAACTACAGGCCTAGAGGACATTATATTACCGTCCCGCTTCAGCTTTGCTAAATTGAGTTTTCACACCAACAGTATCCTAGAAAACATACTTTTTTATTATTATTATTATTATTATTTCAATTTATATCCTGCCTTTTCCCTACAAAGGGCTCAAGGCAGCTTACAACATTCTCCTCCTCCATCTTATCCCCACCACAACAACCCTGTGAGGTTCAAACAGTGCTGTTGCTATGCACCATCTTGTTGTCTTTGACTTATTCCAACCCTGTGAATGAAAGCCTTTCCTGATGCGCTGGGCTTGACAGCTCTGCTTAGCTCTAGTAAAGTCAAGGCCGTGGCTCCCTTTAAGGACCCAGGGCAGGGATGTTCTTGTGTTTTGCCTGTCTCATATAGGCTGTGTCAGAGTCTTTGGGGCTGAAGGGTTAGGGGTGAAATATAGCACTTAGAATACAAAACAAACTTATAATAAATTTTTATTATAATTCTTTATGATAAAGGAGGGGGAGAAGGATGAGGAGAAATATCTGGCAAACACTTCATCAACATCATGAACTAACATCACAGAAGGTTATTTCTGGAAGTTCTTCATCTTAAACCAGAAGGCAGAGGAAGCATAACAGGGAACACCACCAACTCACATAACAGAATCACACACACACACACACACACACACACACACACACACAGTAGATACCATATGATGTCCTATGTGATATTTCTGACTATATGATCTCTGTGTGGTAGCTCTATCAGATTTTAGGGAAACCACTAGGACTAATGCAAACAAGATAAAACGAATAATGCATGTGTTCTCAGGGTCCAAAATACAGACTTGATGATTTTATTAAAATATTAAAATCAAAGCAGTTTTCATGACACTCAACATTTACACACAGTGAAATATCTAAGATCTACAAATGACCCATTTTGGCCTCCCCACTTAGGAACCTTGGGATTGGGACTAAATGGCTACTGGGAAACGGCCCTGTATTCCAATAGAATTATAATTCACTTTGTAACAGCAGCTGCAGCTTCTCTCATTTGCTATGTGGATCAGTCAGAGCACTATCTACCATGCAATCTACATGACATGTCTACTCAGAAGAAAGTGCCAGTGAGATTACTTGTACTTAGAATAACAGATGTAGTATTTATTCATCTGAAATTATTTGGTAGCACCTGCTGGTATGATTGCCCTGCTGGTTTTGCTGCTCTTCTCTTGGCAGAGGAAAGAAAGGCATGGAACACACAGACATCATTTTAAACTTGGGGTGCATGGGGCATTCTGGGGTATCTCATTTGAGAGCCTGAGATACCTCTTGTGCTACTTGGATCCTCTTGAAAAAATAAAATCCTGAAACAAAAGTGACTTGGAACAAATTATTGAACTTTAAAGTAATAGTTCAATCACTGGCAAAAAACCCTTGAAACAATTTGTACTTCATATCGTAATCAACCTCACATTGATAGTGTATCATATTTCATTTCATTAATAATGTCTAATTGGTTCGTGCAGTATCGTTCCTCATCACACACAGAATGGAACCGAACAGGGCTCTGCTGAACTCTGTCTGTTAATTTTAGATCGCGGACTCTGAAGTGATGACCCAACCAGGTACTTTCATTAATGAGAATCTTGTATGAGTAAAATTGAAGTTTCAGTAGTGTTTTCCAGCCAGGAGTGATGAACTAATTAACTTTCTACATGCTGAACTTTGGTACTTCGGTTTATCAGAGTAGAAATAATTTAAATTACAGAGGGGAAAAAAGTAGTATAGCTTTAATATATTTCCACAATTCATTTGATTTTTAAAAACCAGGTTTTAGCTGCTGCTAAACTACAGGTGAATACATGATTATTCACTTTTCAAAGTGCTACTATTATTCATTATGACCTCTGTCAAATATATTTATGCACTGCAGTTGTAGGGGCAACATTTGAATCAAGGTTTAATGGCCATCATTGGAGTGTATTCAAATAAAAGGTAAGGACTTTTACTATTTATTTATTTTTAAATTTATGTTCTGCTAATCAATAATCCAGCAGGGTTCTCCAAGCATATTACAAGGAACACAGACTCAAACCAATAAGTGGCAATAACAATGAGACAATAATAAACACAACAAAACAATTAACCATTAATAAACACTATTTTAAATGTAAAAACAATGTAATATACAATATGATATACAACATACAGTATAACATACAGGTGAGAGTTTAAATGGTAATCTGAGAGTTAAAAGCAATACAAATTAAAATCTAAAACATTCTAGAATGGAATTGCGATTAAAATGTATAATTTATCCAAAAATAAAATCAATTATGAAAATATCTGGAAAATAAAATGGTTTCCGCCTGCCACTGAAAAGACTGTAAAGAAGGCACTGGGTGAACTGCTGTTGGGAGGCTGTTCCATAGCTGTGGTGCAGCCACTGAGGAGGTCCCTCCTCCGGTCACCATCTTCCGTGCATCCTTGGAGGACGGCTCTTTCAGAAGGGCCTCAGAATCCTATCTTAGGGTTCAGGTAGGTCCATATGGGAGCAAGTCGTGCTTCAAGCATCCTGGTCTCAAGCCATGTAGGGCTCTGCATGTTAAAACAAGCACCTTAAATTGGGCCCGGAACTCAACTGGCAACTAGTGAATTGGATACAAGATTGGTATGAAGTGGACACGTGGATTTGTTCACACTAGCAATCAAGCTTTCCTTTTTTGCACCAGCTCAAGTTTTCACATCCCTTCTTTGGATTGGAATTAGAATTGATATTAAAAAACGCTTTGCCCACCAGCCATGATTGTGTTTTTGTGTGTAAGCAAAAGACATTAGCAAAACCTTTTTGCTTGCTTGCTTTCTTGTTTGCTTGCTGGGATTTAAATTCCAGCAGAACCATTCCAGTGGATCCAAGTTGATATACTTTATAGAAATCCAAGGTATTATTTATCATCAGCATTTCTTTCTTAGAAGGTGGTCAGAGTATCTTACAGGGTTCTTTTGCTCTGCACATTTTATCTTCACAACAAGATAATTAATATCAGCACCAACACTACTACTACTGCTGCTAACAATATCCTACAGTTCCGCCTAGGTGTTCAGCATATCTTAAGGGGTCCTTCCTCAGGCCCTTTGTTATCTTTACAATAGACTTCTGATCAGCCCAAGATCACAGACATCTCCTCATGGCTGAGGACAGATTTGAGCCAGGGTCTTCTCAATCCTAATCTCACACTCCAACCCAGCCCCACAGTCTGGATCCAGTCTAGATGTTTTAAGAGGAATATTTGCCTAGAAGGCCTTCTCTGTTGTGGCACCCTGAATACAGAACTTCCTGCCCTGGGATGCTTGCCTCCCCCTTTCTTTACTGGTGCTCCTTTATCAGTTGAAGCCCAAGGTCTGACTAGTGGACCGGGACTCTCTGATTCTCCTTTGGCTTGGCCTGCTGCTTTGTACATATTCAAAAGAGGTCATCCCTCAGCTTGTTGTGCTTTTGATTGTTAATTAGGTCATTACTGATGTTAGCAGCATTAAGTGTCCCATTCTGGAGCTGGAAGGGAGGTGTGAATCATGCAATAGTTAAATTAAAGGAAATCTCTTTACCCAAAGCCATAGCCCCCCCCCCACCCCCAATTCGTAGTGGCATGAAAAAGGAGCTTTGCTGCATTGACCTCTGCTCATTCTTTGGGCTAAGTGTGATGGTGTGCATTTTATCTAAACTGACTAGCACAAAGCCCTGATTCTAAGGTTTGTTAATACAGTGACCCTGTTCCTAAAGAGACAGAGCTTCTGTGATGTTAAGTGATGTGAATGAATGTCAAAGCAATCATTTTGGAGGAGGGCAACAAAGATAATACAGGGCCTGGAAAATAAGTCTTATCATGAGGGGCTGAAAGAACTGGGCCTGTTCAGCCTTGAGAAAAGAAGACTACGAGGTGACATGATAGCACTCTGCAGGTACCTCAAAGAAGGAAAAGACTTTGTCTCACTCATCCCAGATTGTAAGACATGGAAAAATGAACTTAAACAGCAGTACATCAGGTGCAGGCTAGAAACAAGGAATAAGGAATTTCCTGACTGCGAGAGCAGTATGCCAGTGGCACCTGCTGCCAAGAGAGGTTGTGCACTGTTCCACGCTAGAGTAATTCAAGAAACAATTAGGCAGTTATCTGAGTGGGATGATGGAACTGACATCCTGCATCAGCAGGAGTTTGGACTTGATGGCCTTCTTCCCCTTCCAACCCAACTATTCTATGGTTCTGATTTTGTTGAAGATAAACAAAGCCGCGATGTTTTCTGCTATTTCTCTAATTAAGATGTAGGAGCAAGGCCCAGTCCGGATCGAGTTCCTCGTGTGGTCCCTGCTGTGATCGTGACTTAGGCTGGGCACAGGAACCCCAGTCATGTTTTTGACTGCATCAGGGGGAAGTGTTAACAACCTTCTACTGTTCATACCAAGGTCCCTGGTCCAGATTGGGTGTCCATAGCAGCACGCTGCTTCTTCATAGAATGGCTGCTTTGGCCTCCAGAGAAAGATGCTACACAGATGCCACAAAGGGAAAACCTACCTCCTCTGGAAAGAGAACACCTGCATCTGTTTGGCATATAGTTACCCTATTTATAGCTAAGGGAATTCATCATATAGCTTCAATCTTTCCAAGAATTGCCCCAGGACATGCAAAAGTTTGCATGCTGCTACCATGAGAAGCTGGTGTGATGAAGTGTATTATTTATTAATTTTGCCATTGGCCATCTTTTGCTAGAGATAGCTGTATCAGAAGAAATTTTAAATCTACTGTTGCTTGCTGGTGTCTCAAGGCACAGACTCATATCTGGATCAGAAAGGTTTTCTAGCTACTAGAATGATTATAGCCCCAGAATGGTGTCATAGCCAAACACCTTCTGCTAATCACTGTGGTCAGAAAGGAGTATTAAAAAGACAGACAATATGAGATTGTCATATTGAAGGAAATATACAAGGTATGATTTGAAAATAGTGGTTCTAGATTTCAGAACTGGTATCACAGATATGTGAATATTGATGAAAAGTTATGTTTATGAGATGTAAATGTTGATGGATACTAAGATATAAGATTCAAATGGTCATTAGTTAATGCTAGGAAACTAACATAAGATGCACTCACTCCTCCCACAACCAGATGTGTTGGATTGCAACTCTCATTGGATGTGCTGACTGGGAATTGCAGTTCCACACATCTGGAGAGCATCCTTAGGGAAGACTCCGAGGATGGAAGTAATCATTTTCACGTGGCGCTCATTGTGTGAAGGGTGTCAAGCCGGTGCGGTGTTTGGTCTGAATGGTGGAACTTAGATTAAAAGCCACTTTCCTGATTTGGGCGAGGGTCTAAGCAAGTTCAACTAGGTGGGCTTAGAATCTCGTCAGACCTGTGTGCCAAATGCACAAAGGGGAGAAGCGGACCTAGTGTGTGCCGGGATGTCAGGGCCCTGGATCCCCTGCAAACCCCACCTTTGCCTCTTTCAGCCCTCCCACATTAACCCAAGTGCATGACTAGCGCTAGCATGCTCCACAAGTGCGTACGGCTGTGTCTTCAGCTTTCTGGTCCAGTCCCTGCATTGCATGCTGTAAGTGCAGAAAATAAGTAAAGGGTTATGCATGCGAAAACTTGATCATATCACACTGGCCCTTTTTTTGGCCTTCCCGTCTGTCCTGGCTCCTAATTCATTTCCAGTTTCAACTCATATTGTACTAGGGAATTTTACAAGTTATTTATTCCACAGTTAAAATTCCAGTGATTTGGAAGAGAAGGAAGAAACAGCAATGGAAGGGGGAGAATCTGTTGCTGGAGCAAGTTGGTTCACATAAGTATCTGGATATGGTGGTTTAAAATTCCCTGTTCCAATGCATTTGAAAGCAGCTGCACCCACAGGCTAATGCACCTGCTAAAGCAATTTTTTGCTTCTCAGCTGGGCCAGGTGGGAAGTTAGTGGTGTCCCTGCTTGAGCGATATAAAATGAAATTATTGTTCCAGCTTTTATATGGTTCCCTGTTTGAACTGATTGCAATGTGATGGTCCTGGATGCAGACCAGTATAAATTTCTCTCTGGATCTTGCATATACCAAGAATTCTCTCCAAAGCAATTGGAGGACAGCTGCTTGTCCAACAGGAACTGTAGCTCAGGCCAGCAGTATAAAGAAGTTAGAGCCCCTCCTGGGGAATATTTTCATCCTTCCCCTTGGGACCTGATGGAACACCTCCTCAAATACATACCTCACCGAGGGATGCATGGCTTTTCTTACACTCTTTCCATCTGTACTTTGTGGATTATCAAGAGATTCTCATTCCACTGTCTGTTCTTTGATGGAAGCAGACTTTTTGTAGCAGTTTTATTCTACTTGTGTTAACTTGCACACAGATCTACTAATCTACATTAGCTAATAGGGATCAGCAGAGGTAAGCATTGGTGAATCAAATCTGTGCAAACCCCCTTAAAAGTGAACAAGCATTTTAAAATCCCTGAACGCCCTCCTGCTCACACTGTCACACTTAGCACATGTGTGTATCAAAGTTAGGACCATGCAGAGGTAGGATAAGACAGGTTTCAGGCCACAGGTCATGTTGGGTAAACTTGAATTCAGGAAGATGGACCTAGGGCTAGCCAGTGTGGATGAAGTAAGAATGAATGGTCAGCAACGAATGCTGGAATTCTTGCAGAGAGAGGGTCAGCCTTGACACTTATTTATTTATTTAGAATTTTTGTATGCCGTCCCATTTGCATGAGCATTGGGACAATAAATGAACAAAATACAAATAGTACACATAAAATCCAGATTCACCCTGGCTGCAAAATAAAAACCTATAGATTATGTTAAAATTGTTAAAATATTGTTTAAATAAAAAGGTCTTAGCCTGGTGCCGAAAAACAAATAGCAACGGCGCCAGGCAGACCTCTCTGGGGAGCACATTCCATAGGCAGGGCGCCACTGCAGAGAAAGCCCTCCTTCGGGTACTTAGCTTCCTAATGTCTTTCACAGAGGGTTCCCGAAAGACGGCCTCTGCTGCTGATCTCAGGGGGCGGGGGGGGGGGCAAATATGGATGCAGGCGTTCCTTTAGGTATCCAGGTCCTTCTCCTTAAAGAGATTAGGCAAAACAACCCCTCAAGGAGGATGACCCATTGTCCTGAGACATTTGCCCGATCAAGAGCAGCTAGCAAATGCAGAGGAAGAGCCATATAAAATAGACAAAATAAGGTCCTCAAGAAGGAATCAAGCACCCCTTCAACAACTCACATAAGTCTGGGAAAGTCCTCATTCCCACAGTGACAAGAGCACACAGCAAGAAACAATGTAAGAATCTGGGAGTTAGAAAATGTGCGTTGTGGGAGCAAGCACTGAACACAGGCCTGGCACCCCATCCTGTGGGCACCTTGCACCGTTTCTGCCCACACAAAGGGCTGCTGCCAAGACTCTACCCGGCAGGACAGGGAATGGACTCCCTCTCTCTTTGTCTCTTAGCTTCTCTGGTAGAAAGCTCTTTATTCTCTTTAGAAATAAAGAGTTAGATTGGGATGCAATCGGAACATTTAATGCTTGCTTGCTTATCCATTTATATATTTATTCATTTAAAACTTTTGTACCCCATCCACCACTTTGACATCTCGGGATGGCTTACAACAAAGAACAGTAAAATAGCAAAGCAACACAGCATCCAGCAATGATGATAAAAACTTCAATTAAAACAAATGAAACATTGAAATAGTGGGAAAATTAAAATATTTTCACCTGATGCTAAAAAGAATTCTGTGTTGGCGCCAGGCGAACCTCTCTGGGGAGTATATTGCAGAGATGGGGCGCCACCATGAAGAAGGCTCTTCTCTGGGTAGCCACTCTCCTAATCTCCTTTAGGGCTCCCGGAGCAGGGCCTCCATCTCAGATCTCATGTGGTGGGAGGGCACACAGGGAAGAAAGTTCTCCTTTGGGTACCCAGGACCCAAGCCGTTTAGGGCTTTATAGGTCATCACCAGCACCTTAAATTGGGCCCGGACTTCAATTGGCAGCCAGTGTAAGCAATATAGGACCAGTGTGATATGGGAATATCTGTCAGTCCCCATTAATATCCCGGCAGCTCTATTCTGGACCAACTGAAGTATCTGGACAATCTTCAAGGGCAGCCCCACAACACCAGTGTTGCTTAGATAACACCACTGATTTATTTCTGAAAATACCAAAACATTGGACCAGCAGACTATTCCTAAGGACCTATTCCTAGACCCACACAGGCAGAGAAGTCCAAAGCGGGAACATAGGTGGATCACCAAATAAAGAGCAGAGAGGCGGCTAGGGAAATAGTGAGTGGTGTTTGGAGGTTTAAGTGCAACAGAGAGACCCATGTTTCACTTGCATAGAATTGGCCACCTAACCACTACAATGGACAGACGTTGGGCAATATCAGTGGAAAGAAAGGCAGGCCCTGTATATGTATCTATTTAAGAGGAAGGGGAAAGCAAAAGGTTTCCTTCATTCTGGTTAGATGTTGGCCATGTATAGCCTGAGAACCCTCAAAAGCTCCCTTAATTCTTAGCTTGGTCACAGAAACACTACAGCACTCTTCTTAAAGCTTGTGGGTTGTCCGTGAACCATAGGTCATTGATGACATGTGCACGATCATGTTGTCAGAACGCCCAAGGCACAAGAACCCAAGATTTGCTGTTGGGTAATATATTGTGGGCCTGTTCATTGGGATTTCTTATCTCAGCTAGGTTCTGGTAACATTATAGCCCATGTTTCAGCAACCACCCTTGGTCCAGTGACAGCTCTTGTGTATGGCTTAGCATGTTGCCTGAATCCAGTCAATGACTGGGTATGCAAGCTAGGCTGAAAGAGAAGATTTGATCGCTTGGCTCATCAAAAGAACAGTAGGCCCTGTTGCTTGACTGAATGTGGGCAGGCTGCCAGTTCTCTCATCACAAAAGCTCAGGAGGAGAACATAGGCTCCAAAGCTCCCTCACACATTAT
Organism: Varanus komodoensis; assembly: GCF_004798865.1. Taxonomy (NCBI): domain Eukaryota; kingdom Metazoa; phylum Chordata; class Lepidosauria; order Squamata; family Varanidae; genus Varanus; species Varanus komodoensis. Next base: position 19,732,187 of record NW_025335268.1, on the reverse strand, counting down.
CATTACTTTACTGATGTACAACACCTAGAGAATTTTTTTGATGCTGTTTATAATGAAGCAAATAAATAACTAAATAATGACATCAATGAATACTGATGTTGGATGACTGAGACGAAAGTCTTTGTAATTCTGGAGATTGCAGCTACAAGCTTACTAACCTGTAGACTGAGAAAGCAGCAGATTCAGTTGGATGCTGACGCACACCATAGAAAATATGCATGGATTTAATATGGCAAGGTATCATGCATTAAAAACATCAAGGCATCAGTAGATGCCTATGATGACATGAAGTTGTTGGCTTCCCTCTCCCAACACCCCACGCCACTCTTCTTAAGCTCCCACTGACTGGAAGTCAAAGCATCCCTACTGGAGGGGAACAATACGTACAAATCATCCATCCACTGAACTTTAGCCCTTCATTCCTGTAATGTCTCTGGGAAAGTAAGATGTCACTTGAATCCCACAAAAGGGATATTAGTTTATCAGCGCTGGTATCCAGCTGCTGTATTATATAGCTGTGGAATAAGAACAGCCATTTTAAAATCCAATTATCTGGATTCCTGTTGCCTTTGTTCCTGCTATGCTTTTCTCAAACATCACAGGAAAGTGATATCCCCACTGTTAAATATACTGGCATGCTTCTCCAATGAGGATCTCTCTCTCTCTTGAATGCCGCTAGAAGGGGTCTCAAGATAGAGTTTCCTACATCCCTCGGCACTGTTACCTCAGCATGTCAAAACAAAGGATTTAGAAAAAGCTCAGCAGCAGAAGGAAGTCTGTAGTTACCATCCTGGCAGGACTGAGAGCAAACAAAGTGAAGTGATGGAGATGGCAACAACCTGTCTGAAAAAAGGGAGAGGGGCTTGTATTTATATTTGTGCATTGGGTGTGGATTGTGGTGGAACTGCCAAGAGCAGTTGGCTGTCCCCACCTCCTGCAGACTATTTACCATGTCTTCCCCCCACCTTCCTTCTCCCTTTGACCAGTGCCACATCTTGTGGTCAATGCACACCCCTATTATAAAAGCCATACAGGTAGAACATAAGCTGGAAGAAGAAAGGTGGAGATTGAAGAATCTTGGAGACAGAATTTCAGAAAATCCTGTGGCCTCCCAGACTTTGTTAGGAAGCCCATAGGATTGCACCATTACCCTGTGAGATCTCTTTGTCCAGCACCCCATGTATGTATTCATTTTGCTTACTAGTTCAAAGCTTCAAGTTCCAGCAAGCACTTGTCCTGCTGGAGGCTCATATGCTTTGTTTTGCTTTCTGCAATGCAGTCAACACACACGGACTCCTGATGCAGCCTTTCAAGGAGATATAGATAGTCTCAGCCACTGCTGTCCCCTCCTAACCCCACTGAACTGGGAAGGAAGATGGCTTAGGCGCAGGTCCATACTGGTTCCCCCACTCTCTGAAACATTGCCTAGGCATACAGCTTCTTGGTCCATGTGCTCCAATTGCTACACTTTTCGTGCTGCTCTCTGTCTCCCCTTGATCTCCATGGGCATCTCTCCTACAGGTACAGGACCCAGGCCACCTTCTGACCTGTGCCAACCACAGATCCCCCCACCCTAAGATCAGTAGCAGCCGTGACCCGATGCTTCTGGCTGTTCTTGTAGGATATCCAGCGTTTTCCCCTCCTTCCATTATGTATTTTTTCTCTCCCTCTAGAGATTTCTTGTACTTCTGCAAAGCTGTTTTTACCAATGCAAATATAAACTAAACTGACAGGTGCATAATATCTTTATTTAACATTATTTGTATTAAGTTTTCAAGTAGGTGTCTTGTTCTGTTTTCTGTACATGAGTAAACTGTTAGGTGCACCTTAAACAAGGGAAGAGACTCATGTTGCAGCATCCCAAAATCCTCTTGCTCATGTCAGAGGCCTTTTCATGTTGTTTGGCCAACAGCTGTACTAAGCACAATGTCCCCCATGGGGTTCTGCACATAAACTAGGAAAAAGCAGGACCCTTGGGCTCTGTTGGAGTACAGCTCTCGGCATTCCCCTGCATACTGGCAGTCTTTCTCTTAATCCAGGTGTGAATGCATATCTTCAGCTTTCACACCTTACCATGAAAACAAAATCACATTCACTTGGGTTTGCACACAGCCTCAGTCACAAGCAGTGTTCTTTGTATACAGGTGTCCCTGGACCAGTTCCTATACATCTGAAATGCTTGTGCTTCCTTGGTCATCTTTCTGGCACTACTGGTTGTCAGCCTAGAGAAGGGAAATTTAATGTTTAACAGCTGTGAATCCAAGTTGATGCACTTACCAAAGGAAAAACACAAGTGATTAGTACTATGATGCTTTGTTTTCTCAGAGCCCAATGCCTGCAACACTAAGTATTTTTTTCTTGGTATAACAAGGCATAAAAGGGTATAATGTAGGCGTAAAAGATGGAAAGGATAGGTTTGGATCAAATATGCAAAATAATGACAGGTTTTGGGATGGCAATCGAATGGACAGAGTATGGGGCTATTATTGCTGGCCCCATGCTCAAGGATTCACCTCACTGGCTCAACCCCTACTGCCCCCTACTGAACAGACAAGCAAGCTCTACACAAGTGGTACCCCCACCCCAGGTTCAGAACAAAAGATTCCCCATAACAGGGCAGCCTCTGAGCATACAGCAGACTCCCATCCATGGCCCATCTGCCCATTTAATGGGCAAGGCTGAGCAGGGCTGGGGAGCACAGCACAGGGCTGACAGGGCCAGCAGGCATGGCCCTCCACTCTTCCTCCACTCTATTCTGAGTGAATGGGTGACCATATCTAAGTAAGCTTACTATGGGCTTAAGCTTAGAGTTGTGCTTGAAAAATCCCACCCTTGCAGGCAGAAAAAAGGCTGGGGAGAATGTTTTATTGGACTTCACAAGCTTCCAACAGCTTCTTGGGAGTGGGGTTCACTCTCAGTGGACAGTGGCAGTAGCTGAGCTTCTCTTTGGTTGGCTCGCTGCTCATGCTGCCGGTATGAGTGAGAGTAGCAGCGTGGTGCCATTCTAGGACATGGGCCTCACGTTGCCAGCACCTGAGCATCGCAGTAGCTGGTCCAAGTGTCCCGAGTGGGGGACCGAACAGGGGTCAGGCAAACAGGGAGGCCTCGGCAGTGCTAGCCACAGGCAGCAGGGGTCTGCGTCAACAGAGCAGACAAAAGAGAGTCAGAGTCCAGGGATCCGTCAAGGAAGCAGTCCAAGGAGGAGGCAAGGAAGTTGGCATTAAGAAGGCCAGGGCCTCAGTGTTTCCAGAAACTCTCTGCTGTTCTTATACGAGGCTGTCAGAATTGCACCTTTGCCTCAGCTATGAGATGTTCATAACCACACCTGACAAGTCCTCCTTGTTAGCAAGCGTCTATGTGTGAATAGACCTTTTTTTTCTTTTTTTGGTTTGGTTTGTATATACCACTCCATTCCCATAGGCTCTGGATGAGTTGCAAGAGATTAAAACCAACAATAATTTCGATGTCAACTAAAAAGGAGCACACTAAATCGAACCAATATGGGAACTAAGCTGGGGAAACCTGTCAGAAGAGATGCATCTCTTGGTGGGAGCATTCTTGGATATCTGATGCATCTCTCCTGGCAGACCGTTCCACAGTTTAAGGGCAGCCACCGAGAAAGTTCTCTGGGTAGTTGACATTAATCAGAAGATGATCCTCGGAGTGGGTGAGGTAGATAAAGGTGCTCCTGAAGGGTTTTTGGAGCTGAGCCATGAAGGCTTCTTGCACAGGTGAGCTCTCCTTCTGTGTTCATGTATTTCTGGGTGCAACTCCCTCAAAGGGCTCGAGGGTTTCTTTGCCTCCCCTCTGAGTCCTAGTCCTCCACAGGTTATGCTTAAAGGCTGTTGCCTTTCCTGGTCTACTGGCATTGCTGAAGTTGGGTGGTTCCTGGTTCTCCAACAATTACTCCTCTGAGGAGTTTTCCAGCAGGGTGGAAAGGGGGAGAAATGGTGACTGTCACAGAAAGTGCTGGAGGCTGTGCAGAGAAAATTATTTTTCTAGGCAGGTGAGAAAAAAGAGAAAGCTCAGAACTGTTTTCAGAAAAATGTCTTTCAAGACATTTTGGCTTGGTACTACCTCACACAAAATTTGTTCTTTTCCTTTCCATTTCCTTTAATTCCTCATCACTGTTTTCTTTTATAACACTTGAGAAAGGGAATCTTGGAGACAGCGTGATCCAGTGTAATGTCTATATATTGCTTATAAACAGCTGGTGACACTCCTTTCTTTAACTGGAATTTTGCCTCATGTTCTCCTAGGGGGCTACTCTGTCCTTCGTAAAACTTCAGTTTTACGGGAACTATAATGTTCTTTCTTCCAAAAGAAAGCGAGAGAGAAAGAGATTAAAGCAAAAGATCTTACAGACACAGAATTCCCCAAAGCCATGTTTCAGTTTACGGCAACCACGAGAAGAGTGAGATGAGCAGTGATTCCCACTCTTACCTTCACCACCAATGCCCAAAAAGAAGGAAGCATAAACAGCATCACTGGTGCCAAAGTATCGCAAGTCTTGTACTGTGTGGCACATTCCTGAAAGATGCCTCTTTCAAAACCCGGCATCTCATCCTGTATTTCTGTATTTCAAAATCCTGTATTTCTTCCCTTCTTTTCTGTTGAAGCCAATACACAGAGGAAGCTCAAACATGTGCCAAGAGCTGTACCGAAAGCAAAAAGAAAGTAAAAAGAGCTCCTTTCAATCATTTGTTTAAAAAGTAATTATTTAAATGACTCCATCTCTGCTGTCGTAGCTCTACTAATGATACGGATATGATTTGGGCACTATTATTTTTAATGTGTGATGCTCTATATGGCTTGGACTCTGAAAAGATCACACCTTTTCCTGTGTCTCATTGGAACCTTTATTCATTTCCTTCTCTTCTCTTACAAAAGTCTTACACGGAAGATACTTCTGAATAAAAATTAACATACACACCCAATATAATTAACATGTGTAGATTGCTGTATATCACAAAGAAGCATTTTTTCTTTTGTTTTCTTCTGTGTAGCAAGCTGGAAAGCCATGGCCAACTAGACCTTCTCCCCATGTGCACTCCCAATATGTAGACACTGAAGCGGAAATCACACGACTCCTCAAACATGATTTCATATTAGCCTGGGAGGTTTGCTTGAGCCGTCCTTGAGAAATGAGGTGCATGGAGATATGCTAAAGATTGTAAAGCATGGGGGTTTTACAAAGATTTAACAGCGTTTGATCAAGTGATGCTTAAAACAGATGAGAAAATGATTAAAAGATTATATGATTTTTTACTTGACAGGAAAATGGAAGGGGAACAGGTTAAGGAAACTATGATAACATGGGCACACATTTTTGGATATAATGTTGAACTAGAAAAGTGCCAAAAAGTATGGGAGAGAAATATTAAGGTAACATTAGCAACTTTGTATAAAGAAAATTTATATAAAATGTTCCATAGATGGTATTTGTCGCCAAGTCGATTAGCCAAGATGTTTCCAAATATGTCAAATAGATGTTGGAAATGATCCGGTCCTCTCACTTCCTGGCAAATAGATGGGGAAGAAATGGAGGTAGTGACAGATTTTATTTTCTGGGCTCCAAGATCACCGCAGACGGGGACTACAGCCAAGAAATTAAAAGACGCTTGCTCCTGGGGAGGAAAGCTATGGCAAATCTAGACAGCATACTAAAAAGCAGAGACCTCACCCTGCCAACAAAAGTATGTATAGTCAATGCTATGGTTTTCCCAGTTGCAATGTATGGCTGTGAAAGCTGGACCGTAAGGAAGGCTGAGCGCAAAAGATTGAGGCCTTTGAATTGTGGTGCTGGAGGAGACTCCTGCAAGTCCCTTGGACCGCAAGGCGATCCAACTGTCAGTCCTAGAGGAGATCAACCCTGACTGCTCTTTAGAAGGTCAGATCCTGAAGATGAAACTCAAATACTTTGGCCACCTAATGAGAAGGAAAGACTCCCTGGAGAAAAGTCTAATGCTGGGAACAATAGATGGCAAAAGAAGAAGGGGACGGCAGAGGATGAGATAGCTAGATGGAGTCACTGAAGCAGTTGGTGTGAGCTTAAGTGGACTCCGAGAGATGGTGGAGGACAGGAAGGCCTGGAGGAATGTTGTCCATGGGGTCACGATGGGTCGGACACGACTTTGCGACTAAGAACAACAAAACATAAAGTGGGTACTTTTATCATATGTGGTGGACCTGTGATAATGTGAGAAAGTATTGGATTAAAATACATAAATGGCTGGAGGAAAAACTACAAAAACCCTTAGCTTTTAAACCTGAAGTTTTCTTGTTAGGCATCATACCAGAAGATATTAACAGACAGGAAATGTATTTCACGTTACACTCAATCACAGTGGCAAGGATTGCATTTGCTCAATACTGGAAAAGTGAGGAACTATCCACCGATGAACTGATTTTAAGAAAGATTCTGGACTTCGCAGAAATGGATAGATTGACTTTATCATTGAAGGAGAAAGAAGACACTGACTTCTATCAAACATGGGATTTTTTCTATAATTGGCTGGAGAAACGGGACCTGGCGTAAATTTAGAGATTCAAGTTATTATAAACTGATTTGAATATAATTATAGAATGTTAAAAAAAATATGTAGTAGGGGGTTGACCCAGTAAATCCAATGTATGTGAGAATTGATGTTTTTAGTATTAGTTTAAAACTTTAATAAAAAATTCTAAAAAAAGAGAGAGAGAGAGAAATGAGGTGCATGGGGCGATCTATGTGGCAGGGCCTTCGCAGTGGTAGAACCCCAATGCCAACAGAGAATAGCTGTTGTCCTCCAGATGTGCTTATTTTTGCAGTTTATGGGATGCATTCATTTGCTTGATTGTGCTGATGTTTTTATTGTATATTATTATAGATCCCTGGTTTGGGAGGAATGGTTTGAATTAATGTATGTGATGCGTTGTTTTTCATTATTGGCTGCTAGCCGCTCTGGGGTCCTTGTCAGGAAGGACCAGACCTTAAGCAAGGAAATAAAGTGTTCATGAATGCATGAGAAAGCACCGGGGTCACACCTTCTGGCCAGGCCCCTGTGTGTCAGTGTGCTTGCCAGACATGATCACCACTAGATTCCTACTTGTTTTTGGTGTGATGGAACATGTTGTATGTACAAATCAGGCTCTCCCATATGAGCAGGAATCCTGGCAATGGGCATTTCCCCAGATGTGGAGGTGCCTTAACTCTCTACGACACACATGGAGGCCCTGCACATGGTGTTGCCTGCAGGAAGTATTATTTATCTGTTTATTTACTATATTTATATTCCACCTTACATTATTTCCTCCTCTCAGTCTTATCTGCACAGCAACAACCCTGTGAGGTAGGCTGGGCTGAGAGTCTGTGTCTGTCTCAAAGTCACCCAGTGAGTTCCATGGGTTGGCAGGAACCAGAACCTAGATCTCCAGACTGAGTCCCAGTCCCACAATCTTAACCACTGAACCACACTGGCAAATACAGTCCTTCTGCTTGCTCACATTTCCATACTTGGGTAATTACAACCTGCTTGCCAGTTTTTCAGCAATTCAAGGGATGTGTTGGAGTTCCTTGCAAAATGTTCCTATGCCCCAAGGCACTTTGAGGAATGCCTTGGGGCACAGTACAATGCTCTACAGTACAATGCTCCCTCTCTGCACACAATCCTGCAAATTCAGAGGCTTATGCGCATCCAGTTCATGGAATGAGGTATGGCAGTGGAAGTCTCTGCCACTGCCATGCCTCATGCCATATTTTTTCCCTAGATTGCTATTTTCAGCTAGCTTCATGATGCACAAGAGAGGGGGAGGGAAGAAGGCTCAGGGCCTGAGAAGGATTGGTGGAGTTCCATGAGCCTCCTCCCCTCTCAGCCCCCTGGTTCATCCCTCTTTGCCCTCTCTGAGACCCAGTGGCAACGATGGTGGGTGGGAGCAGCCTGTGCAGATCTTTCCATGCTGACTGTGAGTGGGGCAGGACAGGGACTTGGACTTCAGATTTATTTGGTTGTTTATTTATGTATTTAAAATATTTTAATGCCGCCCCCATTGCAACAAAGCCTCGGGGCGGCTTGCAACAAAAACAAAGTTATACAAAGTTATACAAAAACAAAATTATACAATAAAAATATTAAAACCTGGTGCATCTCGGCTTAATTTTTTTTTAAATCCTACACAACAAATTAACACTTAAAATAAGTTTTAAATAAAAAGGTCTTAGCCTGGTGCCGAAAAACAAATAACGACGGCGCCAGGCAGACCTCTCTGGGGAGCGCATTCCATAGGTGGGGCGCCACCACATAGAAGGCCCTCCTCCGGGTACTCACTCTTCTAATATCATTCACGGAGGGTTCCCGGAGAAGGGCATCTGTTGCTGATCTCAAGGGGCGGGAGGGCATATATGGCTTTGATTCCCAGCTTTGAGATTGCAGAATCTTTCGGAAAATCCTGTGGCCTCCCAGACTTTGCTGGGAAGCCATAGGATCGGACATAAGCCTGTGAGATCTCTTTGCCCACCCCCGCCCCCAAGCATGTATGTATTTTGCTTACCAGTTCAAAGCTTCAAGTACCAGCAAGCACTTCTCCTGCTGGATGCTCATATGCTTTGTTTTGCTTTCTGTAATGCTGAGACTGTTCATTTTATGTGGTTTTATTTCTTGTATGGGATCCTTTTGGCTTTACTTGTAATCTCCATGTCTGATGCAAAAAATATTGGGAAGGCAAGGTATAATAAAATCTGTATCATACATAAAAATTCTTTTACATTCCATCAAAGATGCCTCAATTTTGTCTTGTAAAGATTGATGATATGTACATATGAAAACACTCATAGACATTCAAATCTCCTAATCCAATGAAAGTACCATTTCTTTTGACCTTCCCTGCTTTTCTTGCTTTTATCTTTTGCCTGAACAACAACTTCCATATCCCATGATTTTCCTCTAGATGGTAATTTGGAGGTAATTCTATTTAAGTTCCATTTGGAGGTGCCAAATACTTGATAGAGGACAAGCTAAAGCAATGCAACCAGTGCATTTTCTTAAGGACTCGGTTTGGCTTATTAAAGTCAAAGAAGTGAAATGATTTGCAGAACGAACTATTTGGAGCCCAGGAGTCAACACCTGACCTTGCCTGCTGGTTCAGATCATTTCCACAGGTCCTCCTTTAGGTGCCCCTGAGGGAGTGGAGGGGGCATTTCGGTGGGTGTGGAGGAGAGGAGACTAGAGAGGCCAGGATTAGACTGGTCCCAAACTAGCCCCAGCCTCCTTCCCTATCTGAGGTACCCTCACTAGAAATGGCCATCAAGTGAAAATGTAGGCAGAGATCACTGTCTCTTTTCTTTGCATCTTGCCAACTTCAACCCAGCAGGGAGAAGGAATCTCAGAAGCCTCTGAGTTCAGAAACTTGTGAATAGTGAGGGCTTATCCATAGGCCCGTGCCTTTATTTGCTTTTATGGTGTTGGTTTTGCCCCAATTTCATTCTTAATTATGGCGATGCTGAAAGTTTCTCCTTCATTTATTATTCTTATTAAGGTTGATAGAAAAGAAATTGCTTTGTTTGGTGCATAGCAAACTGAAATTACTTTCTAACCCATCCTTACACTGGAGAATGTAAAGTCCAGAAGAGGGTAGTGGGGAGAGAGTAAAAGGGCATGTGTTCAGGGGACTGTAACGTTCCTCAAAAGCCCAGAGAGGCCTGGGTACTCAGGAAACAGAATTAGTTTGCAAAAATTAACAAGAAACTAACTCTCTTGGTTGGTTGCAATTGGGGGAAGGAGAACATAATTTTAGAATATATAAGAGAGAAGCAGAGAAAAGTGGGCAGAAAAAGTGAGAGAAGGGAGGGAGGAAATTCAGTCTTACTGGGAAGAAAGCCAAATTCATTGGAACTAGAGGAATAATTGATAGATCTGCAACAGTGATAGTAGGTTATTGCTTGGATAGGAAACTTAGATAAACTACAGATTCAGTCTAGTTAGGTAGCTGAGATATGTTTGCCCCCCCCATTGTGCATATTGTCATTTGTGTGCATGAGTGTGGATTGTGTATATGTATATCCATTCAGATTCTTAAACTATTTCCTGTTGTCATTTTTCTTCCATACAATTTACAAATTGTTCCTTGAACCTTGAACCTTCCTTACCCCACATCTAACAGCAAACTCCACACTACCTAAAGTAGATACTCAGATTTTAAGACTATTTTGGTAAAGTGATCCCAATGTAAAAAAAAAAAAAAATCTACCTGGTGTTAATGGAAAACTCCACAGACAGGGAACGGCAAGAAGGAACTGAAACATACTATTTTGCCTGATTTCCTTTTCCCTTCTCTTTTTCCTTCAGCTGACAACTGAAGGAAAAAGAGTTTGGGAAGTAGTATTTTTCCTCCTTCTGCTGGGGCATCCTTCACACTGGTGAGCCACAGTTCTTTGAAAAACCTGTGCGCCATCTGCCTTTCATATTATTCCTCATGTTCCTTTCCTGACATGGTTCTCCATTTTAACCTGTTGCCCATCCAATGTTTCCAGTGTTTCCTTGTACTTTCTAACTGAATCAGTTTGATGGGTATGTCCAGCTGAGACGAACCCGCTCTGACCCAAGCTGTAGAGAGCTCATACAGTATTAATGTGAGACCATCTTAGCCACTGTGGGCTTTGAACCTAAGTCAGGTTGCAATGAATGATTGGGCAATTCATAATTTCTCATATAGTGCTCCATAATAATGTAATTTAACTCA